>NC_057802.1:129309820-129427137 GCF_018294505.1 Triticum aestivum
AAATAATTGTTCAAGATTTTGTAAATACTTGTCCAACATTTTGATATACATGATCAACATTTTTTCAAATACTTGTTCAATATTTCTTTAAATAACTTGTTCAAAATTTCTAGAAATACTTGTTCAAAATTTTTCAAATACTTTTTAAATATTTTAAAAATATTTTATAGACTGTTTTCTGAAATATATATATATATTAGAATATTTTAAATTCTAAAAAAAGTAAAAAATTAAAATTAAAATGGAAACAAAAATATAATATATAAAAGGCTATGGCTTTCCGGGCTCGTGGACCAGCTCTGCTCACCCCATTCATCGATTCTGGAGGTTAGACTCGCTGAAGGCGAGGAATAGGGGCGCCCAGGATTTGGCGTCCTATTTGGCGAGCTAGCCTTCCATCCACGTGTTCTTTTCGGCCATCCCATGTGTTAGGCATGTTTTTTCATTTCGTTTTTGATATTTTTTATTTTATTTTTTTCTTTAAACATAATGTGATTTTCAAAAAAGTTCTAAATTTAGCTTTTTTGTGAATTTTGAAAAAAGTTCAAGAAATCATAAAATGTTTGTGGACTCAAAAAAAACTTTCATAATTTTTAAAACAGTTTCCATATTCAAGAAATATTCATGCTTTCGAAAAAAATGTTAGGGAGACAACATATGTTCCTAATTTCGAAAAAATGTTCGTGTATTAAAACAATAATCGTCAAATTTATCCCAATGTTTGAAAATTCAAAAAATATTCATGATTTGATAAAAGATATTCATGAAGTACAAAAAGTTTATTGATTCAAAAAATATTTGCTGATTCCGAAATGCTCATGAATTCTAAAAATGTTCATGCATTTAAAATATGTTTGTCGTAACAGAAAAATATTTTTGAATTTCAACAATTGTTCCCTGATTTTGAAAAATGGTCAAATATTCAAAAATGTTCACATTTTTAAAAAATCACGAGTTTCTGAAAAAATGTTCCCAATTTTGAAAAATAGTTGCGAATTTAAAAAAGTTTGCTGATTCAAAAAATGTCCACGAGTTTAAAAAAAACACAATTTTAGAAATGTTAATGAAGCTGTCCAAAATGTTAACGATGTTAAAAATGTTTGCGAATGTGAAAAAATGTTAACAATTTTATAAAAGTGTTCGTGAATTCAAAAAATGTTCGTGAGTTCAAAAATTGGTCGGGACTTCGAAAAGAGAAAAATAATAAAAAGTAAAAGAATAGCGAACATGAAAAAGAGAAAGAAAGAAAAGGAAAAACAAAAATGAGAAATTAAATAAAAGAACCAAATGAAAAAAAAACTAAGAAAACAAAAAAATAGCGGACTTTTTAGGGGTAAAGCCAAGTTTTATTCATCAAATTCCACAAAATGTGGATACAATTGGGATCATGGGTTTGACCATATCAGACGTGGCGTTCCTGATCTAGAGTAAGATCAAACTTGGCTATACTATGTGCTTCTACATTAACGACACAGCACTTGAAAGTAAAATAACACGGTAATGGGACTGCTTGAAGTTGTATCTCACTGATAATGGCGCCATATCTTCCCCGACCCCCCTTGTTAGTATATGAGATAACTTGTTTTGACTCGGAAGCCACCATGAAGTTATGCATGTGAAGATCAGAAGAAAATGTGAGGGCTTCCCGGCAGGCGATGGCCTCTAATGTAGCTAGGTCATCTACCCCGGAGATGACCAAAGCAGAGTTGCCCACGTAGTTTCCATCCATGTCCCGCCATATCACACATGTTGATCCTCCCCTTCCTCCCCTTACTCCAGCATCTATGTGAATTTTTGCAAAGCCCAAAGGTGGCACTCTTGGGGCTCGGCTCATAACGATCGGAGGCGGACCATGCGTTATTGATGTTGAATTTCTTTACACATGTCATTGCCGTTGAATTTCTTTACACATGTCAAGCTCTTCGATGAACCGTTTGATGAACGAGTGGTCGCCTACGGGGATTAAAAATATTCCTTCGTGAATTGCCTCGCTCCTCACTGACCACGAATTGCCTCGCGCCTCGCTGACCAGCTCACCCAAAGTGTGTCTCATAGAAGCACAAAGAGATTGTGTGACAGAGAGTCCATAGGCGTGAAGAGCTATTGCTTGGCACTCGGTTTGATTCAATTATCCTCTCGGCAAGATCATCATCAACTAGGGCCCAAGTGCACCTCGCCACAGTGCAAGTAATAAGAGAGTGTCTTCAAGAATTCAGTGCCCCAACACAAACCACAGAGGCTGTCATCCGACGTATGTCTGTGTGCCGAATGTCTTCGGTTGGTATAGAGTGTTTTGAAAGTTGCCAAAGAAACATACATACTTTTGTTTGAACCTACATTTTCCACAAGATTTTCCATGAACTTTCATCGCTTGCCAAGCTGGATGTGCCCACACTGCCATCAAGCCACCCCTCTCTCCTTCACCTTGTAGCTATCAATATACGATACGCTGATTTGACTGAGAAATTGCCATGTCTTTCAAAGTTTCAGCGCCAGAAAATCAGGTAAACTCTGAGTACACAAGGGTATGTGTCGTGGTTTTGTCACGGCAGATGTCCTAGAGAGAGGACTTAGTCATGGAGCCATCGCAACGTAGTAGCTTAAAGGGGTTAAAGTGGACAAAGGATGCAGGGAGTTTTATACTGGTTCGGCCCCTTGCGGTGAAGGTAAAGGCCTAATCCAGTTGACGTGGAATTGCTAGGGTTTCGATGACCAGGGAGCGAATCCTCTATGCCTGGCTCTCGAGTTGTTGTCTGTTGTCCCTAAACCGCCGCCGGGTCGTCCCTTTATATACGCAGGTTGACGCCCGACGGTTTACAGAATCTTGAGGCCGGCTCATAAACGTGTCCGGCCCGGTTTCTACCTTTCCCTATCTTACAACACAAGTTACATATCATATGGCGGTTTATGACTATGGGCCCTAATCCGCCTTTGGGCCCTGGGCCTTCGTATTAGATCTCCTATGTAAAGCGCCATACTCATTGTCTTCATGGGCTTCAAATATGATTAACTCCTTATGGGCATAACCCGGCCCCTCCTGGCCGGTTTATACTCAGTAGTAATATCCCCAACATTAGGACCCGGATTGATTTGAACCTGTTCATGTCAATCTTTAACACTTAGGAAGATTCCTCCTTTATCGCCTTCGCATAAACCTTGTAATCCGTCATGATGTCATCTTCCAAGATTTGTAATAAACCGCCGTGACATCACCTGTTATTAAAAAATGTATATATCTTACCTCATTAATGAGCCTCCGACAATCGAGGCGACACCTCTGTCACATATCCAATTTTTGGGCTCCTCGGTTCTCGCGCCTATCACTTATCCCTTCACCTTATAAATAAGGCCGAGAGTCATTTTCACTTTCCCCTTCGTGCCCCTTCACATCGTCCTCTTCCTTGCGCCGACCTGACGTTCAAGCTCTGCCGCCGCCGTCGACCTTCACTTCTGCCCCAACAACGGCCGCTGCATCACCCTGATCGAACCAGAGAGCCGCGGCGCCTCTCCGCTGTTCCTGTGACACCGGTAAGTCTTCTCTCCTTCCATCCTAGATCTTGTCATTAGGGTTTGTGTTCATCAGAGCTCATCGAAGTTCTAGAGCTGTTCTTCCCTGTTCTTCCCAGTATAACAAATGACAAGGTTGGATCTGATATTCTCCTGCGCAGCCGTAGTTATAGTTTCCTCTTTCCTCATTAGAACATCCCCTTCGTATAGAAAAACTCATCTGAATCTGATGAACTACTTAAGCACCTGAATTTTAGGTCTGAATATATTTTTGTTTTCTGACACGCCGCAGATCTGAAATTATCATATCAATCTGTGAAACCTGTTTTCCATCACTTAGTAATCTCAAATTTGTACCTTCCGCACCAATGTAGGCGGTTTAACTTTTAGAAAGTGATAATCCGGCAGGTACCATTAGTCCTCTCTTAAACCGCCAAGTCGTTTTATCTTTGTAACCCTGCCAAAATCAGACTCCGGTTTAACATGTACACATACCTCAAAGTCATTTTCCTGATCTTGCAAATTGTATGCCCTAAATCTTAAACCGGCATTAACTATGTTTCAGCTTTCCATTGAAATGGCCAAACAAGTTTATGAATGCAACTGGGTCCCTTCCCGGGTTACTGAAGAGCAACTAGACAAATGTGTCGCAACCGGCACTTTAGCAAAGAAAGGGGTCATCCACTGGAAGGCCCCTGGTCCAGAAAATCTTCCTGAGTCCAAGGATGGAGAAGTAGTCGTGTTCGTTGACCACCTGGGTCGAGGGTTTAGCCCTCCCGGATCAAAAAAATTCTGAGATGTACTTGCTAGCTTCCAACTCCATCCTCAGGACATTGGACCAAACTCCGTGTCCAATGTTTGCAATTTCCAAGTATTTTGTGAGGCTTATCTTCAAGAGGAGCCCACAGTTGAACTGTTTAGGGATTTCTTCTATTTGAACCGTCGTACGGAGTTTACAGACGGACCCAATACTGAACTTGGTGGAATGGCTATTCATAAGAGGAAAGATGTCAGCTTTCCCCACGCCAAGCTTCATAGTCACCCCAAGGACTGGAATCAGACTTGGTTCTATTGCCGAGATACGTCTCCAACTGATGAGAATCCTTTGCCGGGTTACCGTTCTCACCGGCTTAGCAACACACATCCATTTCCCCATAGGCTGACTGCAAAGGAACGGTCCAACTACGCACCACAACTCTCAAAGCTCAGAGCTTTTATGGCGAACGGTTTAACAGGCGTTGACTTTGTTCGCTGCTGGTTATCCTGGAGCATTCTGCCTTTAAGCCGGCGCCCCGGTTTAATGTGTGAGTATACAGGGGACTTAAAAGACCCTCAACGGCATATCGACATTCAGCTAACAAAAGCTGAAGTTACCGAGGCTGTCAAGAAAATATTGAATGAACCGGAGGCTGTCTGCAGCAAGACAGGGCTAAGTCCTTTCTGTGCTTCCAATAAACAGCCGACTGTAAGAATCATATAACCTTTTGTTTTATTCTGATCCTTTTTGAATATTCCCTCAAGTTTTTGTTCATCTTTGACAGGGTGATGATCCGTTCTGGAAGAGAAAACAACAGGATAAACCGGCAAAGACACCTCGCCCAAAGACCAAGGTTACCAAAAAACCTGCCAAGAAGAGGACCACTGAATCCTCTGAACCAAATGTTGATGATGATCCGGAAAACCCAGAATCAGAGGTAGAACTTGACTCTCTTGGCTCCTTTTTCATACACCTCATTGACAATGACTATTATCAGGATGACGCTGAAGCTAGCCATGCTGAGGATGTAGAGGTAATTATTCTTTCCTCCAATTCAGATCCTCTGCCAACACAGAAAATCCGTCAAGCAAACCGGAAAGTAAGATTTTCTCACCCCCTAGCTCACTTGGACCCAAACTTTCTTTTGAAGAAGCAGCAACACGAAGCTCGCCGCACAACCCGGCACAACGGCCAGGTAGTCACCTCAGCCGGTTTACCGAACACTCCAACCCGGAAACATCGATCAGAGGTCTCTTATATTCCTGATACTTCTTACCCCAAGGCGGGTTGTTTCCGACAACCTCTTAATCCGCCTGATTCAAATTATCAGGGAACACCTAATTCATCCTCTGGCGAGTCAACGGCCACACAACTTCCAACCCTCAAGACGGTCCCTGGGTGAGTTATGCTTTAATTTTATCCTTGATGTGTTACGTTTGCATACTGTACTGATCTTTTTGTTTGCTCTTCTCAGTACTAAGCCTAGACCCAGCAAGAAAGCCCGGTTGAATAAACCGGCTGATGATAATGTGGTTATTGAACCGGAAAAAACTCCAGAGCCGGAAGGAACAAATGCTGACGCCACACTTGATGATCCGCCACCACAAGACTATGACTTTGTTGTTGAACAAGTGGAGGTTGATACAACGGGTCATGTTGATAAACCGACAAGCCTGGGCCAAACTGCTGTTAACTCGCCAAGTCCAGCTAAGGCCGCTGATAAACCGTCAACTCCAATGAAGGCTGTTGATGACAAGGAGGATGCCATTATGATTACTGGCTTCGGCCACACCACCCTTGGTGATCCTGTTGCTTTATCAAAGCATAGTGCCAAGGATGAGCTTTCTGCTATGGGCAAAGGCAAGTGGAATGCAGACTTCTCAAGCTATGCCTACCTCAACGCCCAAGACATTCATTCTGGTTTCTTGAACCGTCTGTACACCAGCCGTGATTATGAAGCCGTCTTAGTGAACCTGATGAAAGAACGATAAGAGGTAACTGCTGCTTAACTCTGCATAACTATTTTCCTCGTGTCCCAATATCAATTCCAGTAGCCCCCAAGGGCCGGTTTATGATATCAATCTAAACCGGGACTTTAGAATATCTCAACTTTGCGTGCTTAGCCTCCAAGGGCCGGTTTATCTTTTTAAGATGATTTGGGACTTTTACCCATAATGTTACTTTGAGCAAATATACATTAGCCCCCAAGTGTCAAGAATAATACTTGTATTGTGCTTGGGACTTGTAAAATTTTTCGATAACAAGCAAAGAGGCATTAGCCCCCAAGTATCAAGTGTATAACTTGTTATGTGCTTGGTACTTTGAATATGTGTTGCCAACTCATGATATGTCTCTCTTATAGGCCGAGCTGAGCAAAAAGGAAGCCCAAACCGCTCATCTTCAAGAGAACATCAAGTCCCAACAAGCAGAAACCTCCAAAGCCAAAGATGAGCTGACCAGCGCCTTAGCAGCCATGGAGAAGCTGAAGGAGAATTTCAAGAAGGAGCGGGCGGATTGGGAGATAGAAAAATCCACTTTGCAAAAGAAGGCTGATGACGCCGAAGCAGCCCTTAAACCGGTGGTAGAAGAACTAACCGGTTTAAAGCGGCAGATAAATGCCATGACCACTGCTGTGTTTGGTAAACATCCTCACTTTAAATTTGCAACACGTATTATCCCATACGTTGCCGGTTTACTGATGTTCGCCATGATGCAGGGACTCGCATTACTCATCTGGGCTCTGACATGCAGAAGAAATTGAAGGCTGCCTATACTCTTATAGAGCAATTATATACCGGCGCGCAACGGATCATATGTGCTGCCTCTCATAACAAGCCGCCCCCAACCTTAATCAAGGAAACCTTAGAAAGGTTGTCAATGCTGCCTGCCCGGTTTGAAGAATTAAAAAGATCGGCTGCAAGGGCAGGTGCTTTGACCGTGCTAACCCGGGCTAAAGCATGGGTGCCTGATCTTGATTCGGAGGATGTGGGTAAAGGCTATCCAAGCTTAAAGGAGGACGGATCAGATTTTGATAATGATGACCTCTGAGCTCCGACGAAGGAGATGCGCCCCTTGGCTAGCAAATTGGCTGAAGAAACCGATCTTTCTCATTATCAGTCGATTTATGATGCTGACAACAAGCGGGTTGCTGCACCGATTCCTGATGTCCAAAATCTCATCCCTCCAATCCGTAAGCACACTTATGCCCCTGATGTTGAACCGTCCACACTTATAAGTGGTGAAGCTGTATTCCAAGCCCTAACTGGGATCGATTGGGCAATTGTTGACTTCCAGCCATTGGGTAGAGAGGAGGAGGATGAACCGGTGCAAGATGATCCACAGCTGTCAAGTCAGCCTGGTGACGAGTCATGATCCGGAGGCCGGTTTAGCCTTCTGCGTACTGCGACCCTTGCTGAAAACAGTTATTCTTTTGGGCATTAAAGCGCCTGTGTAATAGGCTAGTTCAAACACTTGGTCTGCTATGCCATCGCGCATACTTGTTTTTCCTGACACTATTAATCCGCCATGTTTAGGATATATTATATCTGCTCATAATCCGTAGCGGTTTATTCAAGCTGTTCCTGCATACAAGAAGTTGAAAATGTCCTGGCAGTTTACCGCTGGACGGGTCATGATGCCCAAATGTATAGCCAGGGTTTATAACCAAGGCTGTATTTGAAAATAATCAAATATGAAATAGATGATACCTGTGATGTTGAATCACATCGTTGGTTTACCAACTTTTGTGTAATAAGGGTAATACCCCAATCTTGAGTACTGATAACTCCTTCCATATTTTGCCGGTTTATGACAAACCGTACCGGGTTGTAATAAACACCGGATTATCCATATATAATACTGGCGACTTGTAGTCGAAACTAGACCGGGTCAATAAGCACCGGATTATAATTGATCATGTACTAACAACTTGTAGTTGAAAGCCAAGCCGGGTCAATAAACGCCGGTTTATCATAAGATATCATAAACTTTATGAAAGGAGAATAAAACTTGTCAAATAAAAGCATACAAAGAACACGCGAGGCTTTTCATGGGCTGCCAGGCCCAAAATCGAGGCTTTTCATGGGCTGCCAGGCCACTGAGTTAAACCATTTTACAAAGCCTTTTAAGATGGACCTCACATTAACCAATCGTCGTTTTAACTTTGACAAGTTCAGGGTCTATGAGATTGACTTGTCAAACGTTCGGCGGGTCATACCAGGATTACCTGGATGGAGTGGCTTACTTAAAAAAGGCAGGATAACCCGGGGTTTTAGGTGAATACACCTGGCTTCCAAGCCTGGCTTGATAGCCTATTACAAGGGTGCAGACTCTTTGTTCTTTGAGAAGCAAAAAGCCCCCAAGTAATTTCCCTGGTGGCCTTACGCCGATCAAGAGGTGTAGCTATGGTTCGAATACAACCAAGCCCCCAAGTGATATTGTGAGCTGTGCTCAAGGGATACCCATGTTTGAGTTGTGCTGTGCAACAGACTCTCTTTGGCCCCTTATGATAATATTGGCTTGATAGCCGGATTACCGAAGTAACCAGAGCTGTGCTCTTATGATAATATTGGCTTGATAGCCGGATCAATGGGTAAATAGAACTCCGCTTTACAAACAGAAGCCCCCACACATGATGTAAGAAAAACAACAGAGACCCCGCTTTAGCTGAGGCTCCGCTTTATTATATTGATCATAATATATACATTGTCATAACTATGTACATAAGAAGAGCCTGTGGCTCAAGTATAGTAAGGCCGAAGATGAGCGATATTCCACGGCCGGTGGGTCTCCTCCTCCGATTTACGTGAGTCTTTGTGCTCCCAAACATCGATAAGGTAGTATGACCCGTTGTGCAAATTCTTGCTGACCACAAAAGGTCCTTCCCAAGGCGGGGATAACTTGTGCATATCAGTCTGATCTTGGATGAGTCGGAGCACCAGATCGCCTTCTTGAAAAGTTCTGGTTCTAACCCAGCGGCTGTGATAAACGATGCAGATCTTGCTGATAAATCGCCGAACGGGCTGCTGCAATGTCACGCTCCTCATCTAACAGGTCAAGTGCTTCCTGTCGTGCCTTCTCATTGTCAGCTTCAACATAAGCCGCCACACGAGGCGAGTCATGACGGGTGTCACTAGGGAGAACCGCCTCTGCTCCGTAAACCATGAAAAAAGGCGTGTAACCCGTAGATCTGTTGGCCGTGATATTGATACTCCATAACACATAAGGTAACTCCTCCACCCAACAACCCGGCGTCCGTTGCAAAGGGACCATGAGCTGGGGCTTGATGCCTCTCAAGATCTCTTGATTGGCTCTCTCCGCTTGACCGTTAGATTGGGGGTGAGCCACTGATGATACGTTAAGCCGGATGTGCTCACGTTGACAAAATTCTTTCATAGCACCTTTGGACAGATTAGTGCCATTATCAGTTATGATGCTGTGTGAAAAACCAAACCAGAAAATCACCTTCTTGATGAACTGAACCACCGTGGCTGCATCACACTTACTGACCGGCTCCGCTTCCACCCACTTAGCGAACTTATCAACTGCCACCAAAAGGTGGGTCTTCTTATCCTTGGATCTCTTAAAGGGCCCAACCATATCCAGCCCCCAAGTTGCAAACGGCCAAGTGATTGGAATCATCCTCAGTTCTTGAGCCGGAACATGAGCTCGGTGTGAAATTTTTTGACAGCCATCACACTTTTTGACCAAGTCTTCAGCATCAGCATGAGCTGTCAGCCAATACAAGCCATGACGAAAGGCCTTGGCTACCAAAGACTTTGAACCGACGTGATGACCACAATCTCCTTCGTGGATCTTAGGCAAAATCTCACGGCCTTCTTCAGGAGAAACGCAACGCTGAAACGCCCCTGTCACACTGCAATGATGTAGCTCTCCATTGACAATAGTCATTGACTTGGACCGCCGGATTATCTGCCTGGCCAAAGTTTCATCCTCTGGTAACTCGCCCCGGTTAATATACGCCAAATATGGGACTGTCCAATCCGGGATGATATGAAGAGCCGCCACCAACTGAGCCTCCGGATCAGGAACCACCAGATCATCCTCTGTGGGGAGCTTGACCGACGGATTATGCAGCACATCTAGAAAGACATTGGGTGGAACCGGTTTACGTTGGGAACCCAAACGGCTTAAAGCGTCTACCGCTTCATTCTTTCGCCAGTCCACATGATCAACCTGATAATCTTTGAAGTGGCCTGCAACAATATCCACCTCTCGACGATATGCTGCCATGAGCGGGTCCTTGGAATCCCAAGTACCAGACACTTGTTGAGCCACCAGGTCCGAGTCACCGAAGCACTTAACCCGGCTTAAATTCATCTCCTAGCCATTCGAAGACCATGGAGTAAAGCCTCATATTCAGCTGCATTGTTAGTGCAAGGGAACATTAAATGGAGAACATAACAAAACTTATCACCTCGTGGGGAAGTTAATACGACTCCAGCCCCCGAGCCCTCCAATTGCCTAGACCCATCAAAATGAATAGTCCAATAAGTATGATCCGGCTTCTCTTCTGGCGCGTGTAACTCTGTCCAGTCATTGATGAAATCCACCAGCGCTTGAGACTTGATTGCTGTCCGAGGCATATATTTTAACCCATGAGGTCCAAGCTCAATAGCCCACTTTGCAACCCGGCCAGTTGCTTCCCTGTTTTGGATTATATCCCCCAAAGGAGCAGAACTGACCACAGTGATGGGATGACCCTGAAAATATTGCTTGAGCTTCCGGCTCGCCATGAAAACTCCATACACCAACTTCTGCCAATGTGGGTACCTCTGCTTGGACTCAATAAGCACCTCACTGATATACTAAACCGGCCGTTGAACCGGATACTCCTTTCCAGCCTCCTTGCGCTCCACCACAATAGCCATACTAACAGCCCGGGCATTAGCAGCCACATATAACAACAAAGGCTCTTTATCAACAGGAGCAGCAAGGACCGGCGGCTCAGCTAGCAGCCGCTTTAGATCCTCAAATGCTTCATTGGCGGCATCACTCCAGACGAAGTCATCCGTCTTCTTCAGCATTTGATATAGGGGGATGGCCTTCTCCCCAAGGCGACTGATAAACCGGTTTAATGCTGCAATCCGGCCTGCCAAGCGTTGAACATCATTGATACACTTCGGTTTAGCCAAGGAAGTAATAGCCTTGATTTTCTCCGGATTAGCTTCAATGCCCCTGTTAGACACTAGGAAGCCCAAGAGCTTGCCTGCCGGTACACCAAAGACATACTTGGCCGGATTAAGCATCATCATATAAACCCGGAGGCTGTCAAAAGTCTCCTTCAAGTCATCTATTAATGTCTCCTCCTTTCTGGACTTCACCACAATATCATCTACATAAGCATGAACATTGCGCCCGATCTGATTATGAAGGCAATTCTGCACACAATGCTGATAAGTCGCCTGGGCACTCTTGAGTCCAAAAGGCATAGATACATAGCAGAAGGCTCCAAAGGGAGTTATAAAAGTTGTCTTCTCCTGGTCCTTAACTGCCATTTTAATCTGATGATAACCAGAATAAGCATCCAGAAAGCTCAAACGCTCACAACCCGCCGTAGCATCAATGATTTGATCAATACGAGGGAGAGCAAAAGGATCCGCTGGACAAGCCTTGTTCAAATCTGTGTAGTCCACACATATACGCCAAGTGCCGTTCTTCTTAAGTACTAGCACCGGATTAGCCAACCACTTAGGGTCAAATACCTCAATGATAAAGCCAGCTACCAAGAGCCTGGCCACCTCCTCACCAATAGCCTTGCGTCTTTCTTCATTGAAGCGGCGGAGAAACTGTTTGACCGGTTTAAACTTGGGATCAACATTAAGAGTGTGCTCAGCGAGTTCCCTCGGTACACTTGGCATGTCAGAAGGTTTCCATGCAAAGATGTCCCGGTTCTCACGGATGAACTCGATGAGCGCGCCTTCCTATTTCGGATATCCCCAACAGTATGCGTAGGACTGACCAAACTTTTCTTTCTGTAATACGCACGAGTATGCGTATCATATATTAAAGGAGGAAAGGGGAAGAAGCCCCGACCATAGTTTTCTACAGAGCGTTTACATAACGCACTCCACCCCACGTCGTCCTAAACAAATTACTCACCATCGGCCCACACATCTATCCCTACAAAGGAGACCTCAAGGTCGCCGTGTAAAATGCCCGCCTGTCTCCATGCCACACACTCGAAGGCTATCCGTCGTTGGGCATGCTGCGCGTCCGATCTCATTCCTTCAAACACGATGGAGTTTTTGTGTTTCCACAGCTCCCACATGACTAACAGATGGATGGCACGTAGGGTCTTGGCATGTCTATTGGCCTTGTGCACCATGTCAGTACCCTGTCTCCCATCGATGGTGCCATACTCATCGTGCCCAAGGCCTGACCTACCTTGGTCTAGACCTCCCTCGCAAACACGCACTGGATCATAAGGTGGTTGATTGCTTCATCACCTTAGTCGCAAAACGGGCAATTTTCTTGGTGCAGGAGGCCACACTTTGCCAGTCTGTCCAGGGTCCACACTCTATCCCTCAGGGCCAACCATGCGAAGAAGCGGCAACGTAGGTGTGCACTTGACGACCATGTGTAGGTTGCTGTGGGTGATGCCTAAAGAGTTGCGAACTTGGCCGCGTAGGCCGACTGATAACCCACAAGTATAGGGGATCGTTTATAGCCTTTTTCGATAAATAAGAGTGTCGAAGCCAACGAGGAGCTAAAGGTAGAACAAATATTCCCTCAAGTTCTATCGACCATTGATACAACTCTACGCACACTTGACGTTTGCTTTACCTAAAACAAGTATGAAACTATTTTGCAAGAATAAAACTACGAGTACTTTTGTCAACAAGAAAATCATTTGTCCCTAGGTGATCGATAACTAAGCCGGTGATCATTGTTGCAATTTTATATAAGGGAGAGGCATGAGCTAACATACTTTCTCTACTTGGATCAAATTCACTTATGATTGGAACTCTAACAAGCATCCGCAACTACTAAAGATCATTAAGGTCGTAAAACCCAACCATAGCATTAAGTATCAAGAGCTCCCCCAAACTCGGGTCTGTGCTTCTATCACTCACGCCACCCACCATAAGAGAACCATGAACGTATTGAAACACCCTACACTGGGGATCCCTCCGTATGCGCGACACGGAGGGCACTGTAGGACAGCACCAAAATAAAATATACAACTCAAACCAATCATGATCATCTATCAACCCATAGGACAAAACGGATCCAGTCAAACATCATAAGATAGCCATAATCATTGCAAAATAATATATAGCGTTGAGCACCAATGTTTAAGTAGAGATTACAGCAGGGAGAAGAGGTGTTACACCACTGCATAGAGGGGGGAGAGTTGGTGTTGACGGCGGCGATGTTGTTGGAGTAGATCGCTCTCACGATGATTGCCCCGGCGGTGTTCTGGCACCACCGGGAGAGAGGGTGAGAGAGCCCCATTCTTCTTCTTCTTCCTTGGCCTCCCCCTAGATGGGAGGAGAGTTCCCCCTCTGGTCCACGGCCTCCATGGTGACGGAGGGGTAGGAGCCCCTACGAGACGGGATCTATCCCTCTTTTCTCTTTTGTTTCGCGTTCCTGTTTCCTGGCCGAAAACCGTTTCTTATATTCCCGGAGATCCATAACTCTGATTGCGCTGAGATTTTTAACACGATTTTTTCTGGATATAAGCTTCCTTGCACCTGAAGTAGGGCTCCAATCAATGTTCGTGGAGGGCACAACCCACCACCACGCGCCTGGGCTGCCTGGCGAACCAGATGTCTTGTGGTGGGTGTGGGCCCCTGTTAGCGTTGATTCCACCTCCCAAAAATCACAAAAATTCCAAAATAATTCTCCGTATATTTTTATCGCGTTTGGACTTTGTTTGATATGGATATTCTACGAAGCAAAAAACATGCAAAAAACAAGAACTGGCACTGGGCACTGGATCAATAGGTTAGTCCAATAAATCATATAAATGTTGCCAAAAGTATGTAAAAGTTTTATAATATTGGCATGAAACAATCAAAAATTATAGATACGACGGAGATGTATCAGCATCCCCAAGCTTAATTCGTGCTTGTCCTCGAGTAGGTAAATGATAAAAAATAATTTTTGATGTGGAATGCTACCTAGCATAATCTTGATCATATATCTAATCATCGCATGAATATTAAGACACGAGTGATTCAAAGCAATAGTCTACAATTTGACATAAAGACATTAATACTCAGGCATCCCAACAAACAATCGTGTCTTTGAAAATACCAACGCTAAAGAAAGCTATCCCTACAAAATCATATAGTCTTGTCATGTTTTGTCTTCTTAACACGAAGTATTTATCATGCACAACCCCGATGACAAGCCGAGCAATTGGTTCATACTTTTTAACGAGCATCAGCTTTTTCAACCCTCACGCAATACATGAGCGCAAGCCATGGATATAGCACTATGGGTGGAATGGAGTGTGATGATAGGGGTAAATATAGAGAAGACAAAAAGTAAGAAAGTCTCACATCGACGCAGCTAACCAACGGGCTATGGAGATGCCCATCAATTGATATCAATGCAAGGAGTAGGGATTGCCATGCAATGAATGCACAAAGAGCTATAAGTGTATGAAAGCTCAATGTGTAAACTAAGTGGGTGTGCATCTAACTCTAGAATGAAAAATTCCCACTAGTATATGCAAGTGACAACATAGGAGACTCTCTATATGAAAAACATGGTGCTACTTTGAAGCACTAGTGTGGAATTGGCATGCCCCTTCTCTCTTTGTCTCCTTTTTATTTATTTTTATTTTTTTCCTTTTTATTTTTTTCTCTTTTTTTTCTTTTGGTCCGGACTCTCATCCCGACTTGTGGGGGAATCATAGTCTCCATCATCCAGTCCTCACTGGGACAATGCTCTAATAATGAATATTGATGACCATCACACTTCTATTTACTTAAAACTTAATATTACGACTCGATACCTATAACAAAATATGACTCTATATGAATGCCTCTGGTAGTGTACCAGGATGTGCAATGATCTAGCATAACATGTATAGAAAATGATGAACGGTGACTGAGCCACAACTACTATGTTAGTTATATGATCATGCAAAGCAATATGACAATGAATGCTCAGGTCATCAAAACGGAAGCGGTGGAAGTTGCATGGCTATATCTCGGAATGACTATGGAAAGGCCATGATAGGTAGGTATGGTGGTTGTTTTGAGGAAGATATAATAAGGCTTATGTGTGATAGAGCGTATCATATCACGGGGTTTGGATGCATCGGTGAAGTTTGCACCGACTCTCGAGTTGAGAAAGGGCAATGCACGGTACCGTAGAGGCTAGAAAATTGTGGAAAGGTAAGAGTGCGTATAATCCATGGAATCACATTAGTCATAAAGAACTCATATACTTATTGCAAAATTTTATTAGCCCTTGAAGCAAAGTACTACTACGCATGCCCCTAGGGGGATAGATTGGTAGGAAAATACTATCGCTCATCCCCGACCGCCACTCATAAGGAAGACAATCAATAATAAATCATGCTCCAACTTCATAGCATAACGAGAGACTATACGTGCATGCTTCGGGAATCACAAACCTTAACACAAATATTCTTACTAACCACAACCTTTTACTAGTACCTCCCACATATTATCATCTCTATATCGCAAAACTATTGCAAGGAATCAATCATATCATATTCAGTGATCCACAAGTTTTATGTAGGATTTTATGACTAACCATGCAAATGACCAATTCCTGTTGACTCTCTAAATAGATATAAGTGAATCATGAGAGTTTAATTCTTTCTACAAAAGATCATGCTCTAATAAATATAAGTGAAGCAAAAGAGCATTCTACAAACAACGATTTTCTATGTGAAAAGAAACAGGCAATCCAAACTTCAAATGATATAAGTGAAGCACATGAAGCATTCTATAAAGCCATACTCAAAAGATATAAGTGAAGTGAAATGAGCATTCTATAAACCAACCATGGACTATCTCATACCATCATGGTGCATAAAATAAAAGTGAAAACTAAACACAAAAGACGCTTCAAGATTTACACATATCACATGAACGAAATGAAGATGAAAACATACCGATACTTGTTGAAGAAAGATGGGATGCCTTCCGGGGCATCCCCAAGCTTAGATGCTTGAGTCTCCTTGGATATTTACTTAGGGTGTCATGGGCATCCACACGCTTAGGCTCTCCTCACTCCTTATTCCTTCATCCATCGTGATCTCACCCAAAACTTGAAAACTTCAATCACACAAAACTTAACAAAACCTTCGTGAGATCCATTAGTATAACAAAGCAAATTACCACTGTAAGTATTGTTGCAAACCCATTCATATTTTATTATTGCATTATATCTACTGTATTCCAACTTTGCTATGGCTCATACCCCTCGATACAACCCATAGATTCATCAAAATAAGCACACAATGCAACGAAAACAGAATCTGTCAAAAAACAGAACTGTCTGTAGCAATCTGAACTTTAACTATACTCCTGGTACTTCAAAAATTCTAAAAATTAGGAAAAAATAAACAATTTGTATAGCAATATTGTGCAAGAAGTTTTAGAAACTTCCGACGTTCCAGTAAAAAAATGTAAAATCGTGCACTACAGCCAAAGTTTCTGTTTTTGCACCGCACATACCAACAAGCAATCTAATCATCCTAAAGGAAAATCTTGGAAATTATTTTTAATACAATGGATTTGTAAAAGGGGATAATTATTTTTGTTGAAAAGTTTCTGTAATCAAGATTCACAAAGTTTCTATGGGCATGAACAAAGTTCAAGGATATCCCCCACTTCCACGATGTTCGTCTTTCTCACTTTTCACTTTTCTTTTTGTGAGTTCTAAGTTCTCCTCTATATTTTTTTGTTTTTAAACTTTATAAAAGCACACAACAGAATAAAATGGCTTCCTAAAACTTCTGGGTTGTCTCCCTGGCAGCACTTTTTTTAAAGCCATTAAGCTAGGCATAAAGTGCTCAAGTAATGGATCCACCTGGATCCCAAGGTATGTCAAAGCCAATTTTAGTTAACAATGATTTGGCATTTAGTAGTGAGCAAAAAGCAACATATATCATGCAATGACGAAGTCTAACTCTCTTCCTATGCATCGGCATGTCATAAAAGAACAATTCATGCACATCTAGTAAAGGCCAATACACGGCATAAGCAGTTTCTTGCAATTTTATCGTGTTGGAAACATAGAGAGGTGAAGATATAGTTCCTCTCTCATAATAATTGCAAGTAGGAGCAGCAAGCACATGCATATTATATTCATCAAAATCATCATGTGCAACAGTAAAAGGCAACCCATCAAATAATCCTTAATAAGTGCAAGCTTCTTTGATATAGTGTAGTTTGGATAATTCAAAAAGATAATAGGACTATCATGTGTGGGTGCAATAGCAACAATTTCATGTTTAACATAAGGAACTATAGCAAGTTCATCTCCATAAGCATAATTCATATTGGCATCAGGCCATAAGCATAGTAAGCATCAAGTTCATCAAAAAGGGATATTTCAAATGAATCAATGGGATCATAGCAATTATCATAGCATTCATCCTTCGGTAAGCATGAAGGGAAATTAAGCAATGTATGATTTGAAGAGTTACTCTCATTAGAAGGTGGGAATGGGTAGCTAATCCGTTCTTCATCCGTTTGTTCTTCGCTCTCCTCATCATCTTTTTCATCCAATGAGCTCACAGTTTCATCAATTTCTTCTTCCATAGACTCCTGCAAAATATTAGTATCTTCTTGGACAACGGAGAAGTCCTCAATCTATGGCTTAATATAAGCATTGGAAGAATATTTTTCATAGCAATATTTAAGTATGACAAAATTTTCAGATTTGTAAAGAGTAGCATCATACTTTTTAATCAAAGAAGCAATTTCATAAGCACCCTTGAAAGCAACAAATTCTTCAGTTTGTTCAATACCATAATAGTTATAAACACCCTTGGCATAAGAAGATAAAATTCCATTATCCTTAAACTCACATCGGAAGGGAAGGTGTTTTTTAGGGTCTTCGGAACAACAAGTAAAATCATGTATTTCGCATAAATTCAAAGCAGAACAATACAAACTATTAATATGATGCCATAAAAGTTTCCCTTTTTGAGATAAGCGGTGTCACACAAAATAAGCATGCTCATTTAATGATTTTCCCTCAACTAAGCTAGTTGGGGTTTGAGCATGAGCACATAGGGATCGAAGATGATCCAAGTAGAAAGCTTAAGCAGTATGGTAGATTATGGGTTGTTCTTCAACCATTGGTTTAGTAGGTACAACTAATTTTTTGGTATTTTACGTTTCCTACCCATAACTAGAGATAGAAAACAAGAGCACAAAATAAAAAACTACTTAGTGATAAAGCAAACAAGCACACATGAGAATATTCACCCCACACTATTGCTCCCCGGCAACAGCGTCGGAAAAAGGTCTTGATAACCCACAAGTATAAAGGATCGTTTGTATACTTTTTTGATAAATAAGAGTGTCGAACCCAACGAGGAGCTAAAGGTAGAACAAATATTCCCTCAAGTTCTATCGACCACCGATACAACTCTACGCACACTTGATGTTTGCTTTACCTAAAACAAGTATGCAACTATTTTGCAAGAATAAAACTACGAGTACTTTGCGAGAATAAAAACTACGAATAAATTGAGAGACAATAAAGTAGATAGCTTTTGTCAACGACAAAGTCATTTATCCCTAGGTGATCGATAACTAAACCGGTGATCATTGCTGCAATTTTATATGAGGGAGAGGCATGAGCTAACATACTTTCTCTACTTGGATCATATGCACTTATGATTGGAACTCTAGCAAGCATCCGCAACTACTAAAGATCATTAAGGTCGTAAAACCCAACCATAGCATTAAGTATCAAGTCCTCTTTATCCCATACGCAATGACCCCCAAACTCGGGTCTGTGCTTCTATCACTCACGCCACCCACCATAAGAGAACCATGAACGTATTGCAACACCCTACAGCGGGGATCCCTCCGTTTGCGCGACACAGAGGGCACCGTAGGACAACACCAAAATAAAATATACAACTCAAACCAATGATAATCATCTATCAACCCATAGGACAAAACGGATCTACTCAAACATCATAAGATAGCCATAGATCATTGGGAAATAATATATAGCGTTGAGCACCATGTTTAAGTAGAGATTATAGCGGGGAGAAGAGATGTTACACCGCTGCATAGAGGGGGAGAGAGTTGGTGTTGACGGCGGCGAAGTTGTTGGAGTAGATCGCTGTCACGATGATTGCCCCAGCGGTGTTCCGGCGCCATCAGGAGAGAGGGGGAAAGAGCCCCCCTCATCCTTATTATTCCTTGTCTTCCCCATAGATGGAAGGAGAGTTCCCCCTCTGGTCCACGGCCTCCATGGCGGTGGACTGGCCAGAGCCCCTCCGAGACTAGATCTATCCCTCTATTCTCTTTTGTTTCGCGTTCCTGTTTTCTGGCCGAAAACTATTTCTTATATTCCCGGAGATCCGTAACTCCGATTACACTGAGATTTTAACAAGATTTTTTTTCCGGATGTAAGCTGCCTTGCGCCCGAAGTAGAGCTCCAACCGACGTTCGAGGAGGGAACAACCCACCACCATGCGCCCGGGCTGGCTGGCGCGCCCAAGTGTCTTGTGGTGGCTGTGGGCCCCCTTTTGCATTGATTCCTCCTCCCAAACATAAAAAATGTTCCAAAATAATTCTCCATAAATTTTTATCGCGTTTGGACTTCGTGTGATATGGATATTCTGTGAAGCAAAAAACATGCAAAAACTGGAACTAGGCACCGGATCAATAGGTTAGTCCAATAAATCATATAAAATGTTGCCCAAAGTATGTAAAAGTTGTATAATATTGGCATGAAACAATCAAAAATTATAGATACAATGGAGACGTATCACCGACCTTGCCGAAAATTGGTCGTCCTTCTCCCATGTCTAGGTCAGTTGGTCTGGCCGCTGCGCATCCAATCGTGTACCCTCCACCTGTGGCCAAATCTCCAGAACTGGAGCAACCTCGTTCATGTACGGCCCAACATCGCGAGCCTGCACAACTTGTAGTAAGGCCTCAGCAATGGTTCTAGAGCACCTCGCCCGCTTGGGCACCTTTTCATATACCTAGGGAGCCAACTCCTGTAGACGATAGCCGTGAAGCCACTGGTCTTCCCAGAATAGGGATGTGCGTCCGTCACCCAGCGACACCCTAGCTGCCACCTGGAACAGTCCTCTCATCTCGTTAGGGACGGAGAACTTGTACTTCGCCCATGGTCTGGACTGATCCGCTCGTTGCAACCACAACCACTTCGCTTGGAGAGCCATGTTCATCCACCTCAAGTTTGTAACGCCGAGGCCTCCTACCCACTTTGGCCGGAACAGAGTCTCCCATGCAACAGCGCACTTGATGCCCCCACCGTCCGCCTTCCGCACCATAGAAAGCTCCTGCAGATTTTGATCATCGCCTTGAGTGTTTTCAGTGGCAGTCCCATGGCAAGCATCGAGTGCACCGGAATGGCGCACAGTACAGATTGTACTAACAGGAGGTGGCTGCTCTTGGGTAGGGGCACCGCTTTCCATGTTGGCAGACATGCAGCTAATTGGTACACCAAATCTTGAAAGTGTGCTGTTGTTTGCTTCCTAATAGAGAGTGGTAACCCAAGGTATTGACGTGGAAACATGCCACTTGCACATTCTAGCTGCCCGGTCACTAGTTGCATATCTTCTGGTGTGCACCGGATCGGAAGGGCGGAGCTTTTCTGCAGGTTGATCTTGAGCCCATAAGCGTGTTCAAATAACTCCAGAATGGATGCGCACGCCTGAAGGTCCCTCTCCTTTGGTTTTAGAAATATCATCACATCATCGGCATACATGGATACCTGGTGTCACAGCCCTGTCCTGACAAGCGGGGTGAGCAGTCCCATTGTGGTCGCGCGCTCAAAATACCGGTGAAGTAGCTCCATGCACATGATGAAAAGCATGGGTGAGAGGGGGCTTCCTTGGCGTAAACCTTGGCAGTTGAATATCATGTCACCGGGTATTCCATTCATGGAGATTTTGGTAGTTGATGTTGCAAGCAACCCACTAATCCATGAGGTCCACCTTGGGCCAAAGCCTACTTCCAGCAAGAAGGGCCATTGCACGGAGTCGAATGCCTTGGATATGTCAAGCTTAAGTAGGACTGTGGGGGTCCTTTAAGGCATGTAGCCTGCGTGTCGTACCTTGTACAAGCATGAAGTTGTCGTGGAATGATCTTCCACGCACAAACGCACTTTGGTGATTGCCCACCAGATGCGGTAGGTCGTCGGCTAGCCGTGTTGCAAGTATCTTGTCAAAGATTTTGACTGCTCCATGATTGAGGCTCACTGACCGGAAATGTTTATTGTCTACCACCCCCATCTTCTTGGGCAATAGCGAGACCGTGGCCTTATTTATGGCGTGTGGCCCTCGCATGTCTCCACAGTAGAACTCCTCCAATGCCCTCATGAAATCGTCCCTTATAATGCTCCCGCAGGTCGCATAGAAGCGGCCTGTGAACCCGCCCGGACCTGGTGCCTTATCCATCGGCATGCCTTCGATCACTTTTCTCCACCTCTTGCATTGAGAATGGCACCTCAAGTCTCGCCAAATGCCTCATCGGCAGCCCTAACACCTCCATATTTAGTGCATGGCTCCTCTCCGGGGCCGATCCGGAGGTTCTTATAGTACGAGTCCACCGCTCGCGCAATGTAGTCCCGGCCCGTCTGCACGTGCCCTTCCGAGTGTATGGAGAGAATTAGATTCTTCCTCTGTTCGTGGTTGGCTTGGCGATGAAAGAAAGCGGTCTTAGCCTCCCCCTCTTTAAGCTGCAGAATCCTATGACATTGTCGAGCAATGGACCGCTGTAGTGAGCACAATTCGAGGAGCTTCCTCTTTAGGGTTTTTGATACGTCTCCAACGTATCTATAATTTTTGATTGTTCCATGCTATTATATTATCTGTTTTGGATGTTTAATGGGCTTTAATATGATCTTTCATAATATTTTTGGGACTAACCTATTAACCGAAGGCCCAGTGCCAGTTTCTCTTTTTTTTGCCTATTTCAGTGTTTTGCAGAAAAGGAATACCAAACATAATCGAAACAGAATGAAACCTTTGCGATGATCTTTCTTGGAACAAACGCAATCCAGAAGACTTAGAGTTGAAGTCTGGAACTCTGTGAGGTGGCCACGAGGCAGGAGGGCACGCCCAGGGGGGTAGGCGCACCCACCACCCTCGTGGGCCCCACGGAGCTCCACCGACATACTTCTTTCGCCTATATATACTCTTATACCCTAAAAACATCAGGGGGAGCCACGAAACCACTTTTCCACCGCCGCAACTTTCTGTACCCGTGACATCCCATCTTGGGGCCTTTTCCGGCGATCTGCCGGAGGGGGAATCGATCACGGAGGGCTTCTACATCAACACCATAGCCTCTCCGATGATGTGTGAGTAGTTTACCACAGACCTTCGGGTCCATAGTTATTAGCTAGATGGCTTCTTCTCTCCCTTTGGTTCTCAATACAAAGTTCTCCTCGATGTTCTTGGAGATCTATTTGATGTAATACTCTTTTGTGGTGTGTTTGCCAAGATCCGATGAATTGTGGATTTATGATCAAGTTTATCTATGATTAATATTTGGTTCTTCTCTGAATTCTTATATGCATGATTTGATATCTTCGCAAGTCTCTTCGAATTATCGGTTTAGTTTGGCCTACTAGATTGATCTTTCTTGCAATGGGAGAAGTGTGTAGCTTTGGGTTCAATCTTGCGGTGACCTTTCCCAGTGACAGTAGGGGCAGCAAGGCACGTATTGTATTGTTGCCATCGAGGATAAAAATATGGTGTTTATATCATATTCCTTGAGTTTATCCCTCTACATCATGTCATCTTGCCTAATGCGTTATTCTGTTCTTATGAACTTAATACTCTAGATGCATGCTGGATAGCAATCGATGTGTGGAGTAATAGTAGTAGATGCAGAATCGTTTCGGTCTACTTGACACGGACGTGATGCCTATATTCATGATCATGCCTAGATATTCTCATAACAATGCGCTTTTCTATCAATTACTCGACAGTGATTTGTTCACCCACCGTAATATATGCTATCTTGAGAGAAGCCACTAGTGAAACCTATGGCCCCCGGGTCTCTTTCTTATTATATTGCATCTCTTTTATTTACATCACATCTCGTTTACTATTTTGCAATCTTTACTTTCCAATCTATACAAAAAATACCAAAAATATTTATCTTATTATCTTTATCAGATCTCACTTTCGCGAGTGAACGTGAAGGGATTGACAACCCCTTTATCGCGTTGGTTACGAGGTTCTTCATTGTTTGTGCAGGTACTAGGTGACTTGCATGTTATCTCCTACTGGATTGATACCTTGGTTCTCAAAAACTGAGGGAAATACTTACGCTACTTTGCTGCTGAAAGGATCGATATAGTTGACTAGAGGGGGGGGGTGAATAGGCAACTAACAATTTTTAACTTTTCTTTACCAAATTAAACTTTGCATCAAAGTAGGTTGTCTAGATATGCAACTAGGTGAGCAATCTATATGATGCAACAACAACGAGCACAAAAGCAAGCAAGGGAATCAACACAAGTAAGCTTGCGAAAGCAAAGGAACGAGATAACCAAGAGTGGAGCCGGTGACGACGAGGATGTGTTACCGAAGTTCCTTCCTTTTGAGGGGAAGTACGTCTCCGTTAGAGCGGTGTGGAGGCACAATGCTCCCCAAGAAGCCACTAGGGCCACTGTATTCTCCTCACGCCCTCACACAATGCGAGATGCCGTGATTCCACTATTGGTGCCCTTGAAGGCGGCGACCGGACCTTTACAAACAAGGTTGGGGCAATCTCCACAACTTAATTGGAGGCTCCCAACGATACCACGAAGCTTCACCACAATGGACTATGGCTCCGCGGTGACCTCAACTGTCTAGGGTGCTCAAAACACCCAAGAGTAACAAGATCCGCTAGGGATTAGTGGGGGGGAATCGAATTTCTCTTGGTGGAAGTGTAGATCGGGGCCTTCTAGACCAATCCCGAGCAAATCAACAAGTTTGATTGGCTAGGGAGAGAGATCGGGTGAAAATGGAGCTTGGAGCAACAATGGAGCTTTTGGGGGAAGAGGTGAGTCAACTTTGGGGAAGAAGACCTCCTTATATAGTGTGGGGAACAATCCAACCGGTACCCCCAAAACAGCCCCGCAGAGGGCGGTACTACCGCAGGAGGCAACGGCACTACCGCTGTGCACAGCGGTACTACCGCTCCCCCAGGTGGTACTCCCGTGCAGTTTGGAGGGCAGGGGAGAGAGGGACCCGAGCAGTACTGCCGCGGTGGTAGGGCGGTACTACCGCTCATGAGCGGCACTACCGCTCTACTGCCGCTGCTTAGTACCGCACAATCCGACACGAGAAACGACCCCCTCGAATTGATGTGGTAGGGGCCTGGTACCGCGGCGGTACTACGGCAGAGGACCCACCGGCGGTACTACCGCTGGGACCAGACGAAGCACAAAGAGAAGGGAAAGAGCTCTCCATTGAGGCGGAAAGGCTCAGAGGGTGTGAAAAGGATGTGTACATGTTGATTCCTCCCTAGCCTTACCAAAGCGGACCCCCTCTTGATAGTACGGTGACTCCTACGGAACTAGTTCACCAAAATAGAAGCGACAGAGCTACACCGTCTAGAATAACACACCGAGGGGAAAGAAATCGTCTCATGCCAAAGGATGAATCTCTGAAATGCTCAACACACACGATTAGTCCGCAAACACGTTGTCATCAATCACCAAAACTACATCTAGAGAGATATGCCTTAACAATCTCCCCCTTTTTGGTGGATTGATGACAACCAGGGATTTACACAAGGATATAACAAGAAAGTAAAGATACTTAGAACTACAAAATATAGATGGGCTCCCCCTGAATGTGTGCACCTAGTTGGTGCCTTTGGAATGCAAGACACACACATTAGGATCAACCCCCCCCCCCGATATTTTATAGTCCAACAACCTAAGCATAGGATACATGAGAGCAGGGTATATAACAGGATAAACAAGCAACTCATAAGATACCAAAGTACTAGATAGACATAGATAAAGATAAGGTAGCATATGTCTCACACCATATGTCTGGAATTTAGGTCTCACTGGCACAAAACCAAACAAAGCAAATGGCGAGAAAACACAACGACACAATGGGAAACGACGACGAAACGATGACACCACAAAGCACAAATCCCTAAACTCTCTCCCCCTTTGGCATCGAGACACCAAAAAGGGCAAAGAGCGACGCTACGGCTCCAGGTGAAAGCAAACTGAGGAGCTCTCTCATCACATCCTGACAGGGTCATCCGCACTGCCATCTTCAGTCGGAAACTGCTCGGTGTCGGTATCGGTCCACGGACACCTCCTCAGTGATCTGGCCCTCAGACCCACTGACAACGGTCGCACCCAGCTGACGCATGAGCTCCTTGTGACGCCCCTGGCCTTCTTCTCAGCCACATGAGTCATGTACTAACCATGAGACTCCATGCAGAAGAGCTTCTTCATCTTGCGCTTGAGCTTCTTTGCCCAAGAGGGCTCTGTCCCAGAAGGCTCATAGTCCTCATCGTCATCATCGGCCTCGGCCCCGTCCTCGGTCTCCATGTCAGCAGCAGTAGATGGACCCCCAGATTTAGGAGCTGGGGTGCCCCAATTGTTCTTCTTCCTCAGACGCTTGATCTCATGAGAAACCAATTCTCCAGTTTCCAGCATAACCTTGGGATAGACACGTGCCCAGGCCTTCTCAATGAGCAGCATGATGAACGGACCATAGATCGGGCAGTTGCGCTCAGAAACGGCAGTAAGAAGTTCAGACCACATAACATGAGAAATGTCCAGGGACTCGCTAGTGTTTGCTTCCTTCTCATGCTGGCAGAAGAGAAGCATATCCGCGAGATAGGAGTGGACCATATCCAGATTCCCGATGCGAGGGAAGAGGGTATCTCGAAAGACACGATGAAGGATGTCCAGAAAGGTAGACAACTCATAGGTTTCCTTCTTAGTCACAGGGTCAACCTTCACAGTGCAGTAGGGCCAGAGGGCTTGCTTGTGAGTGGAGTTGGCATTGCGGTGAGGGCGGAAGCCGACAGGAGTCTCAAGCCCGTGATCTTCCACCTCAAGTAACTCCATGAAGGCCTTCCACTTGACAGAAAGCAACTTGCCATTTGTCATCCAGGTCAGAGTCCTTTCTTCATCAGTTCCAAGATGGACAGTGGCATAGAATTGAGCTACCAAATCTGCATCAAAGTCCTTGTTGAACTGCATGATTCTGAGAATGTTTAGCTGAGAACACATCTGAAGAGCTTCACCAAAGTACTCAGGATCCTTTTCCATGGCATCCGTGTCGATGGAGCAAACATCAACATAGAGATTCTTCTTGGCCTTGATCACATCAAAGTAGATGGCAAACTGAAAGCGGTTCCAGAACGGGCGGTTGACCAAATTGGGTTCTTGGGCTTCCGCATAGGGGTTGCCGCGACGCCTTTCCCAGAACTCCTTGGCAGTCAACTCAGTCACAGTCTTGCCCCTTGGCTTCGGCCTGTTGGTAGGTTTCTTCTGGAGTTGAGGCGGAGGTGGCGCACTTGAGGAAGCACCTGCTGACTCAGAGGTGCGGTAGCGCTTTGATGTTGCAAGTCCGGGGTTGACACGGCGGACTTGCTGCTCAGGATGTTCATCACCTGGAACCAAACACACGAACAGAAGAACCAACACGAAAGAAAGAGCATAAGCCTCCAAACAAAACAACATGGATCAAACAGTGGTAGGAAAATGATGGAATCGGGCATGCAGCGGTAGTACCGCTGGCCATAGACGGCAGTACCGCACAAGCGGTAGTACTGCTCCATTGGGAGCGGTAGTACCGCTCCACTGGGAGCGGTAGTACCGCTCAAGACTGGGAAACGGCGGTTCCCTACTGCCGTGGTCAGATCCGGCACTACCGGACTGCCAAATTCAAAAATACTCCTACCAAAACTTAATCCACACAGTCTAGATGCCTTATCCAAACTACTCAAGCCGAGATTTAGCCAAAAATCAAGAGATGCAACCACTATTGCCCCAAAGACGCTAGATCTGAGAACTAGACAAAAAGAGAGGAGGAATGGGGGCAATACCGGCATCCATGGCAAGAGGACGGGGTGGGGATCGACTCCACCAAAGGGAATGGAGAGGGACGGCCGGAGAAGGCGGCCCGCCGGAGCCCTCCCGCGACTAGGCGACGCTGGAGAGAAGAAGAGGAACGAGGGGGCGGTGCGGATGGGTATGGGAGAGACGAAACCTCTCCCCCGCCCCGACATAACCCCCTGGTCCCGCCCCCCACGGTAGTAATGCTCGGGTGGGCGGTAGTACCGCTTGTCAACATAAGCGGTAGTACCGCCCAGCGAGACTCAACTACTAGACAAGAAGGCTTGGCTAAAAAAGAACGAAAAAACAAACGGCAAGAGGAGAAAACTAAGACTAAGCAGAGAGAAAGAAAGGCAAGAGACAACAAGGACCAACCACAAGACACAACCTCTCCAAGGAGAGGGCGGTGGCCGGAGCCACCTATGTTTGAGTCAATTGGTATGGCACCACGAAGAATTATCCTTGGGCCCATGACCAAAACTCGTCTTTGAAGCACAAGTACCATCAAAAATGGCTAATGTGAAAGAGTTGATCAATTTATGCATAATGGGGGGAGGGAGAGTTCATTGAGAGAACAACACTCCCCCTATGTCCATGCCTACACCTAAACAAGATAACAAGTTGAGTATGGTGGGGAGTGCAAGGGTTCAAGCAACATTGCTCGAATCAATGATATTTAGCTCATGCCTTAACTCGCGAAATCTTGCTTCATCCAAAGGCTTCGTGAAAATATCTGCAAGGTTATCATGAGTGTTGACATAGTTGAGCTCGATCTCCCCTCGCCTAATATGATCCTGGATGAAGTGATACCGAATCTTAATATGCTTCGTCTTGAAGTGTTGCACCGGGTTGAGAGAAATCTTGATGGCACTTTCATTGTCACACCAATGAGGCACTTTGTCACAAATGACACCGTAATCCTTTAAAGTTTGCCTCATCCATAAGATTTGTGCACAACAACTACCGGCCGCCACATACTCCGCTTCGCTGGACGAAAGAGACACACAACTTTGCTTCTTGGAAGACCAACTCACCAAAGAGAAACCAAGGAATTGGCACCCTCCGGAAGTGGACTTCCTATCCACTTTGTCTCCCGCCCAATCGGAGTCTGAATAACCTACAAGCTTGAAGTTTGCTCCTCTTGGGTACCATAAGCCAAAGTTTGGGGTATGAGCCAAATATCGAAAGATTCGCTTGACCGCCACAAAGTGGCTTTCCTTAGGTGCGGCTTGAAACCATGTACATATTCCCACACTCAACATGATATCCGGTGTAGATGCACAAAGGTAAAGCAAGGATCCAATCATGGAGCGATATACCTTTTGATCCACCGCTTTACCATTGGGATCGATGTCAAGTTGGCACTTGGTGGGCATTGGAGTGGACGCCGGCTTGACATCACTTAGCTTGAATCTCTTGAGCATGTCTTGAGTGTATTTGGCTTGGTTGATGAAGGTTCCTTCTCTTCTTTGCTTTACTCCGAAACCGAGAAAGAACTTCAACTCTCCCATGGAAGACATCTTGAACTTTGAGGTCATGAGTGCGGCAAATTCCTCACTGAAAGCTTTGTTAGAGGAACCAAAGATAATGTCATCAACATATAGTTGGCACACAAACAACTCCCATTTGACTTTCTTAGTAAAAAGAGTGGGGTCGATTAGCCCAACTTCAAACCCACGATCTTGTAACAACTCGGTAAGGTGGTCATACCACGCACGTGGGGCTTGTTTAAGGCCATAGAGTGCCTTATCGAGTTGATACACATGATCGGGAAAGTAGGGATCCTCGAACCCGGGGGGTTGCTTGACATATACCAACTCATTAATAGGACCATTAAGAAAAGCACTCTTCACATCCATTTGTTGCAACTTAAAGTTGTGATGAGAAGCATATGCAATCAACAAATGAATGGATTCAAGGCGAGCAACGGGAGCAAAGGTTTCACCGTAGTCGATACCCTCGACTTGGGAGTAGCCTTGTGCCACCAATCTCGCCTTGTTGCGAATGATGGTCCCATGAGCATCTTGCTTGTTCTTGAATATCCACTTGGTTCCAATGACATTGTGGTTCCCCATCGTCCTTAGAACCAATCTCCACACCTTGTTGTACTCGAAGTTGTTGAGTTCTTCATGCATGGCATTAAGCCAATCCGGATCTTCGAGGGCTTCATATACCTTTTGGGGTTCAACACAAGAGACAAAAGTGTGATGTTCACAATAGTTTGCCAATTGTCTACGAGTGATTACCCCCTTTTGAATGCTTCCAAGCACATTTTTCATGAGATGACCCTTGGTGGAGAGCTTGGATGCAATCTTAGCGGCACGACGCTCCAATTCCTCCTCGGTGGTGAGTTGAGGAGCGGTCACTTGATCATCTTGAGCGTCGTCTTGAGCTTGTTCTTGATCTTGAACTTGCTCGGAGGAGAGAACTTGACTTTGGGCATCACTTGGTGTGTCAACACCGTCTTGAGCACAATCTTCCCCTTGGTCTTGTTCATGAGGTTGAGGGCCTTCACTTTGTTCTTCGGAAGCGTGTGGGCCTTGGGTTGGTGATGGCTCCACTTGAGTGGAGCATTGTCCTTCTCCTTCGGGCACAAGGGGTTCCTCAATGGGTAGGATAAAACCAACACCCATTCTTCTTATGGCTTGAGGAGGAATTTCATCACCTACATCACAAGTGCCACTTTGCTCCACTTGGGATCCGTTATTCTCATCAAACTCCACGTTACACGTCTCCTCAATAAGTCCCGTGGATTTATTGAGGACACGGTAAGCATGAGAGTTTGTAGCATAGCCAACAAAAATGCCCTCATAAGCTCTAGCCTCAAATTTAGACAAACGAACACCTTTCTTGAGAATGAAACACTTACACCCGAACACCCGAAAGTACTTGAGGTTGGGCTTGTTACCGGTGAGTATCTCATATGGAGTCTTGTTCAAGCCCTTGCGGAGGTAGAGCCGATTGGATGCATGACACACGGTGTTGATGGCTTCGGCCCAAAAGTTGTATGGAGACTTGAACTCCGCCATCATGGTCCTTGCCGCATCCATCAACGTACGGTTCTTCCTCTCCGCAACACCGTTTTGTTGAGGGGTGTAAGGTGCGGAATATTGATGCTTGATCCCCTCATCACTAAGAAACTCATCCAAGGTGTAGTTCTTGAACTCGGTGCCGTTGTCACTTATTATTGTCAAAATCTTTGCATTGTGTTGATGTTGGGCTTCATTTGCAAAGTCAATGACCGTTTGTTGGGTCTCGCTCTTCCTCTTGAAGAAATATACCCAAGTGTATCTTGAATAGTCATCCACAATCACCAAGCAATACTTCCTACACCCAAGACTATCAAAGGATGGAGGCCCAAAGAGATCCAAATGAAGGAGCTCCAAAGGCCTCTTCGAGTAAATGATAGTCGTGGGAGGGTGAGCCTTCTCATGTAGCTTTCCTTCGATACAAGCACTGCAAGCACGATCTTTAGCAAAACTGACATTCGTTAGTCCACGAACATGGTCCCCCTTGAGAAGACTTTGCAAAGATCTCATATTGACATGGGCTAAATAGCAATGCCAAAGCCATCCCATGTCAACTTTAGCCATTAGGCATGTCGCGGTCTTAGTGGGTCGCTCCGAAAAGTTAATCACATATAGACCGTTCTCGACATGCCCAACAAAGGCTACTTTAAGAGTCTTGCTCCACAAGAGGGCCACGGTATCAATATCAAAGAAAGTGGCAAAGCCCATGATTGCAAGTTGACGAAAGGAAAGTAAATTGTATGCAAGGGACTCAACAAGCACGACCTTCTCGATCGTGAGATCATGAGAAATGACAACCTTGCCGAGTCCCAATACCTTAGAAGACGAGGCATCACCCCACTCGACATTGGTGGGCATAGATGGAATCTTGTGCACGTCCACCACCAAGTCCTTGCTTCCGGTCATATGATTTGTAGCTCCACTATCGAGCAACCATGATCCCCCACCGGAAGCAAACACCTACAAGAGATCAATGCTTGGTTTTAGCTACCCATTTTGTAATGGGTCCTTTGATGTTAGTAACAAGGGTCTTAGGAACCCAAATAGACCATTCAATATATTCATGAGGAGAACCAACAAATTTGGCATAAACATGCCCATCACTAGCACGGCATAACACATAAGAAGGATTAAAGTCGCCGGCTTTGTTGGGAGGGGTGGCATTGCCCTTCTTGACACCGCCACCCTTCGCATTGTTCTTCTTCTCCTTGGAACCACCCTCTCCCTCCTTCACAAAAGTTTGCTTGAGAGGAGGAGGTCATTTGGTCTTATCATTCTTCTTCTTGTTCTTGGACTTGGGTGCGAACCCAATCCCCTCCTTGGCCACAACTTCCTTTTGATTGCTCAAAAGGTCGTTGAGGTTCTTCTCACCTTGTATGCATGACACAAGGCCTTTCTCAAGTTGCTCCTTCAACTTAGCATTCTCCTCAACAAGATGCACATGCTCACAACAAGGGTTAGTAGCATTTGCATTATCAATTAACACCATGTGAGGAAAGGTGGCTTTCTCCTTGGTTAGCTTCACTTGGAGTTGATCATGAGACTCCTTGAGGCTAGCATGAACACCCTTCAAGACTTTGTGAGCCTTGTCGAGAATGTCAAACTCCTCTTTGAGTCTAGCTAGATCAATCCCAAGCTTTGCCTTCTCGGAGTTTAGCACACGAGAAACAACAAGAGCATGATCAAGATCTTTCTTTAACTTAGCATGATCATCGTTGTGTGACTCCTCAAGAGCCAAACGAAGACCACGCTCTTCCTCAAGAGCATTGAAAAGATCCGAGATCTCATCGGCATAGTCACGACTATGCCCCTCCATCTTAGAGATGGTATCTTCGTGAGCCTCGATCATGTCATTGGCTTCACCAAGTTGTTCCAAGAGAGAAACGAAGTGCTTCTTGGATTTACCCTTGAGTTTACTCATAAAGGTCTCAAACTCATTCTCCTCCACATTTGTTCCCTCATGTTCATCAATGCTATCCATCAAAGAAGGATGATTAATGATGGTAGTTTTGATGTTGGGGGTTACCTTGTTGGTGGCTTTAGCATGAGGCACTTGGCGGTGATGCTCTCATTGGGTGAGTCGAAGAGAGACACCCGTGGAGTCGTCGCAATGGCAACGGAGGCCATGGCAACCGACTCACCATATTCATCGTCGTCGTCATCCTCATTGTACTCTTCTTGTACCACCAATGCCTTGGGAGGCGTCTTCTTGGTGAAGTTGCTCTTGTTGGGGAACGACTTGGCCTTGTCCTTTCGGATGAGCTTGCCACCATTGTCTTCCCTCTTCTCGTACGGGCATTCCGCAACAAAGTGGCTCACATTGACACAATTGAAGCATGTCCTCACTCATTGCTTGCCCTTTGCGCCACTTGAATTGTTCTTGTTGAAGTTGGGCCTTGAGTTCTTCTTGCTCCAAAATTGACTTGAAGCAAGGGCCATGTGTTCATGATAGGCATACTTCGTATCTTCGAGGTTTCTCTCCTCTTCTTCCTCTTCATCCTCTTCCTCCATACTAACCTTGGCCTTTAGAGAAAGGTTGGGCTTCTTTACTCTTTTAGAGCGAAGTACCGCATTGTCAGCGGTCTTGTCCAAGATGCTCATAGCAACGAACTCATCCAACACATCACTTGAGGACAGGGTGTGGAAGTCCGGCCTTTGACGAATGACGGAGGACATGGCTTTGTGGTAGGGCATCATTGCCTTGAGGAATTTGCGGTTGATCCAATTGTCATCCGTGTCCTTACTTCCATGATCTCGGAGAGAGACCGCGAGTTTGGTTACTCTTCGATAAAGCTCACGAGGTTCTTCATCTTCTTTCATTGCAAACTCATCGGCTACATCTTGCACCACTTCATAGTTGGAGCGTTGAATGCTTGCGCTTCCCCGATAGAGGGAAACCACTTGGTGCCAAGCATCTTTAGCCAAGGAGTAGGGCCGGAGATGAGGAAGATCTTCGGGTGGGATTGCTTCTTGGATGATGAAGAGAGCATTCTCATTGAATTGATTATCCACGGCTTCTCTAGGAGTGAAGTTGCTTCAGTCATGCGGATAGAAACCTTCTTCAATGATTCTCCAAAGGTTAGTGTTCACATGATTTAAATGACGCTTAAAACGATAGACCCAAGAATCAAATTCTACATTCTTCTCAATCTTAGGGGCCGGGCCGACATGATTCAAATGAGTGGAAGGAAGCGGTCCACCATAGACAAGTGGAGGTTCCACATGGGCAAAGATGTCGGTGCCATTTTTACCACTAGAAGGAGCCTTTTCGCTAGTAGCTTCCCCCTTGTTGGAGGTAGCATCCGCCACCTTGTTAGTGGGATCACCCACTTTCAACGGTGCGGTGTAAAGTTTAAGCCCTTCTAAGAATTTATTAAACATTCTTTCGACCTCGATCGTCATGGAGGTCTTCAATGTGTCCAACGCCACATTGAATTCCTCACGGGAGACCGCGGTTCCCCCATCTCCCGTAGACGAGACCGGATTCGCACCGAAGTGCTCCTCCACCTCGTCTATGACGTCAACCATACTCTTTGGACGGTAAAGTCCTTAATAAAGAGACGAGGCTCTGATACCAATTGAAAGGATCGATATAGTTGACTAGAGGGGGGTGAATAGGCAACTAACAATTTTTAGCTTTTCTTTACCAAATTAAACTTTGCATCAAAGTAGGTTGTCTAGATATGCAACTAGGTGAGCAACCTATATGATGCAACAACAACGAGCACACAAGCAAACAAGGGAATCAACACAAGTAAGCTTGCAAAAGTAAAGGAACGAGATAACCAAGAGTGGAGCCAGTGACGATGAGGATGTGTTACCAAAGTTCCTTCCTTTTGAGGGGAAGTACGTCTCCGTTAGAGCAGTGTGGAGGCACAATGCTCCCCAAGAAGCCACTAGGGCCACCGTATTCTCCTCACGCCCTCACACAATGCGAGATGCCGTGATTCCACTATTGGTGCCCTTGAAGGCGGCGACCGGACCTTTACAAACAAGGTTGGGCAATCTCCACAACTTAATTGGAGGCTCCCAACGATACCACGAAGCTTCACCACAATGGACTATGGCTCCGCGGTGACCTCAACCGTCTAGGGTGCTCAACACACCCAAGAGTAACAAGATCCACTAGGGATTAGTTGGGGGAATCGAATTTCTCTTGGTGGAAGTGTAGATCGGGGCCTTCTCAACCAATCCCGAGCAAATCAACAAGTTTGATTGGCTAGGGAGAGAGATCAGGCGAAAATGGAGCTTGGAGCAACAATGGAGCTTTTGGGGGAAGAGGTGAGTCAACTATGGGGAAGAAGACCTCCTTATATAGTGGGGGGAACAATCCAACCAGTACCCCCAAAACAGCCCCGCAGAGGGTGGTACTACCGCAGGAGGCAACGGCACTACCGCTGTGCACAGCGGTTCTACCGCTCCCCCAGGCGGTACTGCCGTGCAGTTTGGAGGGCAGGGGAGAGAGGGACCCGAGCGGTACTGCCGCGGTGGTAGGGCGGTACTACCGCTCATGAGCGGCACTACCGCTCTACTGCCGCTGCTTAGTACCGCACAATCCGACACGAGAAACGACCCCCTCGAATCGAGGCGGTAGGGGCCTGGTACCGCAGCGGTACTATGGCTGAGGGCCCACCGGCGGTACTACCACTGCGGAGCGGTACTGCCGCCTGTGACCCCTAAGCGGTACTACCGCTGGGCACCGCGGTACTACCGCAGGGACCAGACGAAGCACAAAGAGAAGGGAAAGAGCTCTCCATTGAGGCAGAAAGGCTCAGAGGGTGTGAAAAGGATGAGTACATGTTGATTCCACCCTAGCCTTACCAAAGCGGTCCCCTCTTGATAGTACGGTGACTCCTATGGAACTAGTTCACCAAAATAGAAGCGACAGAGCTACACCGTCTTGAATAACACACCGAGGGGAAAGAAATCGTCTCGTGCCAAAGGATGAATCTCTGAAATGCTCAAAACACACGATTAGTCTGCAAACACGTTGTCATCAATCACCAAAACTACATCTAGAGAGATATGCCTTAACAGATGCATCACCCTTTCCTCTTCAAGGGAAAACCAACGCATGCTGAAGAGGTAGCAAGAAGGATTTCTGGCGCCGTTGCCGGGGAGATCTACGCTCAAGTCAAGACATACCAAGTACCCATCATAAATTCTTCTCCCTCGCATTACATTATTTGCCATTCGCCTCTCGTTTTCCTCTCCCCCACTTCTAAAATGATTTTCCAAAACCTTTGCCTTTTCTTCGCCTCTTTCCCGTTCGCCTCTTTTCGCTTGCTTTTTGTGTGCTTGTGTGTTGGATTGTTTGTCACGATGGCCCAAGATAATACTAAATTGTGTGACTTTTTCAATACCAACAACAATGATTTTATTAGCACTCCGATTGCTCCTATTACCGATGCTGAATCTTGTGAAATTAATGCCGCTTTGTTGAATCTTGTCATGAAAGATCAATTTTCTGGCCTTCCTAGTGAAGATGCCGCTACCCATCTTAACAACTTTGTTGATTTGTGTGATATGCAAAAGAAGAAAGATGTGGATAATGATATTGTTAAACTGAAGCTATTTCCGTTTTCGCTTAGAGATCGTGCTAAAACTTGGTTCTCTTCTTTGCCTAAAAATAGTATTGATTCATAGAATAAGTGCAAAGATGCTTTTATCTCTAAGTATTTTCCTCCCGCTAAGATCATCTCTCTAAGGAACGATATTATGAATTTTAAGCAACTTAATCATGAGCATGTTGCACAAGCTTGGGAGAGGATGAAATTAATGATACGTAATTGTCCTACACATGGTTTGAATTTATGGATGATTATACAAAAAATTTATGCCGGATTGAATTTTGCTTCTAGAAATATTTTAGATTCGGCCACGGGAGGCACTTTTATGGAAATCACTTTAGGAGAAGCTACTAAGCTCCTAGATAATATTATGGTTAATTATTCTCAATGGCACACTGAAAGATCCACTAGTAAAAAGGTTCATCCAATTGAAGAGATTAATGTTTTGAGTGGAAAGATGGATGAACTTATGAAATTTTTGCTAATAAGAGTGTTTCTTCTGATCCTAATGATATGCCTTTGTCCACTTTGATTGAGAATAATAATGAATCTATGGATGTGAATTTTGTTGGTAGGAACAATTTTGGTAACAACGCGTATAGAGGAAACTTTAATTCTAGGCCGTTTCCTAGTAATTCCTCTAATAATTATGGTAATTCCTACAACAACTCTTATGGAAATTTTAATAAGATGTCCTCTGATTTTGAGACTAGTGTTAAAGAATTTATGAGTTCGCAAAAAGAATTTCAATGCTTTGATTGAAGAAAAATTGCTTTAGATTGATGAGTTGGCTAGGAACATGGATAGAATTTCTCTTGAGGTTGATTGTTTGAAACTTGGATCTATTCCACCTAAGCATGATATCGATGAGTCTCTCAAAGCCATGAGAACTTCCATTGATGAGTGCAAAGAAAGAACCGCTAGGATGCGTGCTAAAAAGGATTGCTTTGTGAAAGCGTGTTCTTCTAGTTTCAAAAATAATAATGATGAAGATCTAAAAGTGATTGATATGACTCCTATTAAATCTTTGTTTTCCAACATGAATCTTGATAAACATGGGAATGGAGATGAGTCAACTTTAGCTAAAAGGCGTCCCAATGATTTGGAGTTTTTAGATCTTGATGCTAAAATTAATAAAAGTGGGATTGAAGAGGTCAAAACTTTACATAGCAATGAACCCACTATTTTGGATTTCAAGGAATTTAATTATGATAATTGCTCTTTGATAGATTTTATTTCCTTGTTGCAATCCGTGTTAAATTCTCCTCATGCTTATAGTCAAAATAAAGCTTTCACTAAACATATCGTTGATGCTTTAATGCAATCTTATGAAGAAAAACTTGAACTAGAAGTTTCTATTCCTAGAAAACTTCACGATGAGTGGGAACCTACTATTAAAATTAAGATTAAAGATTATGAATGCTATGCTTTGTGTGATTTGGGTGCTAGTGTTTCCACGATTCCAAAAACTTTGTGTGATGTGTTAGGTTCTCGTGAATTTGATGATTGTTCTTTAAATTTGCACCTTGTGGATTCTACCATTAAGAAACCTATGGGAAGAATTAATGATGTTCTTATTGTTGCTAATAGGAATTATGTGCCCATAGATTTCATGGTTCTTGATATAGATTGCAATCCTACATGACCTATTATTCTTGGTAGACCTTTCCTTAGAACGATTGGTGCAATTATTGACATGAAAGAAGGAAATATTAGATTCCAATTTCCGTTAAGGAAAGGCATGGAACACTTTCCTAGAAATAAAATTAAATTGCCTTATGAATCAATTATGAGAGCCACTTATGGATTGCATACCAAAGATGATAATACCTAGATCTATTATTGCTTTATGCCTAGCTAGGGGCGTTAAACGATAACGCTTGTTGGGAGGCAACCAAATTTTTATTTTTGTTTCTTGCTTTTTGTTCCTGTTTAGTAATAAATAATTCATCTAGCCTCTGGTTAGATGTGGTTTTATGTTTTAATTAGTGTTGTGCCAAGTAAAACCTATAGGATCTTCTTGGGTGATAATTATTTGATCTTGCTGAAAAAAGACAGAAACTTTCTGCTCACGAAAACAATTGTTAAAAATCACCAGAGAGTGATAAAATACTGATTCCGATTGCAGTATATCAATAAACAAATTATCTAGGTCGTCCTATTTGTTCAGAATTTTTGGAGTTACAGAAGTATGCGTATGAATCAAATTGCTACAGACTGTTCTGTTTTGTTAGATTCTGTTTTTTCGTGTGTTGTTTGCTTATTTTAATGAATCTATGGGTAGTATCGGGGGGGGGGGGTATGAACCATAGAGAAGTTGGAATACAGTAGGTTTAACACCAATATAAATAAAGAATGAGTTCATTACAGTACCTTAAAGTGGTGGTTTGTTTTCTTATACTAACGGAGCTCATGAGATTTTCTGTTAAGTTTTGTGTTGTGAAGTTTTCAAGTTTTTGGGTAAAGATGTGATGGATTTGGGAATAAAGAGTGGCAAGAGCCTAAGCTTGGGGATGCCCAAGGTACCCCAAGGTAAAATTCAAGGACAACCAAAAGCCTAAGCTTGGGGATGCCCCAGAAGGCATCCCCTCTTTCGTCTTCGTCTATCGGTAACTTTACTTGAGGCTATATTTTTATTCACCACATGATATGTGTTTTGCTTGGAGCGTCTTGTTTGATTTAAGTCTTTGCTTTTTATTTTACCACAATCATCCTTGATGTACACACATTTTGGGAGAGACACACATGAATCGAAATTTATTAGAATACTCTATGTGCTTCACTTATATCTGTTTAGAGCACAGTGGTGGTTTTATTTTATGGAAATTATTAATCTCTCATGCTTCACTTATATTATTTTGAGAGTCTTTTAGAACAGCATGGTAATTTTCTTTGGTTATAAAATTAGTCCTAATATGATGGGCATTCAAGATGGGTATAATAAAAACTTTCATATAGTGCATTGAATACTATGAGAAGTTTGATACTTGATGATTGTTTTGAGATATGAAGATGGTGATATTAGAGTCATGCTAGTTGAGTATTTGTGAATTTGAGAAATACTTGTGTTGAGGTTTGCAAGTCCCGTAGCATGCACGTATAGTAACCGTTGTGTAACAAATTTGAAGCATGAGGTGTTTCTTTGATTGTCATCCTTATGAGTGGCGGTCGGGGACGAGCGATGGTCTTTTCCTACCAATCTATCCCCCTAGGAGCGTACTGCTTGGTTTTGATGACTTGTAGATTTTTGCAATAAGTATGTGAGTTCTTTATGACTAATGTTGAGTCCATGGATTATACGCACTCTCATCCTTCCACCATTGCTAGCCTCTCTAGTACCGCGCAACTTTCGCCGGTACCATAAACCCACCATATACTTTCCTTAAAAGAGCCACCATACCTACCTATTATGGCATTTCCATAGCCATTCCGAGATATATTGCCATGCAACTTTCCACCGTTTAGTTTATTATGACACGCTTCATCATTGTCATATTGCCTTGCATGATCATGTAGTTGACATCGTATTTGTGGCAAGGCCACCATTCATAATTTTTCATACATGTCACTCTTGATTCATTGCCCATCCCGGTACATCGCCGGAGGCACTCATATAGAGTCATATTTTGTTCTAGTATCGAGTTGTAATCCTTGAGTTGTAAATAAATAGAAGTGTGATGATCATCATTATTAGAGCATTGTCCCGTGTGAGGAAAAAAAGAGAAAGGCCAAATAAAAAAAAGAGATGGCCCAAAAAAAAGAGAAAGGCCAAAAAAAGAGATGGCCCAAAAAAATGAGAGAAAAAGAGAGAAGGGGCAATGTTACTATCCTTTTTCCACACTTGTGCTTCAAAGTAGCACCATGATCTTAATGATAGAGAGTCTCTTATTTTGTCACTTTCATATACTAGTGGGAATTTTCATTATAGAACTTGGCTTGTATATTCCAACAATGAGATTCCTCAAATGCCCTAGGTCTTCGTGAGCAAGCAAGTTGGATGCACACCCACTTAGTTTCTTTTGTTGAGCTTTCATATATTTATAGCTCTAGTGCATCCGTTGCATGGCAATCCCTACTCTCTCACATTGATATCTATTGATGGGAATCTCCATAGCCCATTAATACGCCTAGTTGATGTGAGACCATCTTCCTCTTTTTTGTCTTCTCCACAACCACCACTCTATTCCACCTATAGTGCTATGTCCATGGCTCACGCTCATGTATTGCGTGAAAGTTGAAAAAGTTTGACAATACTAAAGTATGAAACAATTGCTTGGCTTGTCATCGGGGTTGTGCATGATTTGAGCATTTTGTGTGACGAAGATGGAGCATAACCAAGCTATATGATTTTGTAGGGATGAACTTTCTTTGGCCATGTTATTTTGAGAAGACATGATTACTTTGTTAGGATGCTTGAAGTATTATTATTTTTATGTCAATATTAAAATTTTGTCTTGAATCTTTCGGATCTGAACATTCATGCCACAATAAAGAAAATTACATTGAAAATTATGTTAGGTAGCATTCCACATCAAAAATTTTGTTTTTATCATTTACCTACTCGAGGAGGAGCAGGAATTAAGCTTGGGGATGCTTGATACGTCTCCAACGTATCTATAATTTTCGATTGTTTCATGCTATTATGTTATCTATTTTGGATGTTTAATGGGCTTTAATATGCTCTTTTATATTATTTTTGGGACTAACCTATTAACCGAAGGCCCAGTGCCAGTTTCTATTTTTTTTTGCCTATTTCAGTGTTTTGCAGAAAAGGAATACCAAACAGAATCCAAACGGAATGAAACCTTCGCGATGATCTTTCTTGGAACAAACGCAATCCAGAAGACTTGGAGTTGAACTCTGGAACTCCGTAAGGCGGCCACGAGGCAGGAGGGCACGCCTAGGGGGGTAGGCACGCCCCCACCCTCGTGGGCCCCACAGAGCTCCACCGACGTACTTCTTTCGCATATATATACTCTTATACCCTAAAAAATCAGGGGGAGCCACGAAACCACTTTTCCACCGTCACAACTTTCTATACCCGTGAGGTCCCATCTTGGGGCCTTTTCCGGTGATCTGCCGAAGGGGGAATCAATCACGGAGGGCTTCTACATTAACACCATAGCCTCTCCAATGATGTGTGAGTAGTTTACCACAGACCTTCGGGTCCATAGTTATTAGCTAGATGGCTTCTTCTCTCTCTTTGATTCTCAATACAAAGTTCTCCTCGATGTTCTCGAAGATCTATTCGATGTAATACTCTTTTGCGGTGTGTTTGCCGAGATCCGATGAATTGTGGATTTATGATCAAGTTTATCTATGATTAATATTTGGTTCTTCTCTGAATTCTTATATGCATGATTTGATATCTTCGCAAGTCTCTTCGAATTATCGGTTTAGTTTGGCCTACTAGATTGATCTTTCTTGCAATGGGAGAAGTGCATAGCTTTGGGTTCAATCTTGCGGTGACCTTTCCCAGTGATAGTAGGGGCAGCAAGGCACGTATTGTATTGTTGCCATCGAGGATAAAAAGATGGGGTTTATATCATATTGCTTGAGTTTATCCCTATACATCATGTCATCTTGCCTAATGCGTTACTCTGTTCTTATGAACTTAATACTCTAGATGCATGTTGGATAGCGGTCGAGGTGTGGAGTAATAGTAGTAGATGCAGAATCGTTTCGGTCTACTTAACACGGACATGATGCCTATATTCATGATCATGCCTAGATATTCTCATAACTATGAGCTTTTCTATCAATTGCTCGGCAGTAATTTGTTCACCCACCGTAATATATGTTATCTTGAGAGAAGCCACTAGTGAAACATTTGGCCCCCGGGTCTCTTTCTTATTATATTGCATCTCTTTTATTTACATCACATCTCGTTTACTATTTTGCAATCTTTACTTTCCAATCTATACAACAAAAATACCAAAAATATTTATCTTATTATCTTTATCAGATCTCACTTTCGCGAGTGACCGTGAAGGGATTGACAACCCCTTTATCGCATTGGTTGTGAGGTTCTTGATTGTTTGTGCAGGTACTAGGTGACTTGCATGTTATCTCCTACTGGATTGATACCTTGGTTCTCAAAAAACTGAGGGAAATACTTACGCTACTTTGGTGCATCACCCTTTCCTCTTCAAGGGAAAACCAACGCATGCTCAAGAGGTAGCAGTTTTGTGTAGTCCATGCTCCTTATCTGCCAGTACTCTCGTGTCCATTGCTGCGTCCAGTCAGCCCATGACCTCAAGCGCGATCGCGATTTGTAGTCTGGTGTTCCCAATCCACCTATAACTCCAACGTTGCAGCGCCTTTGCCGTGGCTCGAAGTTTGTTATCTAGTGCCACAAAAGCATTGCCAACGGAGCTGACCGAGCTCCAAGCCGCCTCCACTGTTTGGAAAAAGCCATCGGGCTTTGGTCAGAAAGCCTCGAACCGGAATTGTTTACCATACGCGAAGTCCACATTAAGATCCAGGAGCAAGGGACAATGGTCCGAGATCACCGATCCCAAGGATGTGAGCAAGGCTGCTGGTATAGGTCATCCCAGCCATTGTTGAGGAAATCGTTAACTAGTAGCTGCTCGGTTGGCTCGCGAGTAGGGGATTAATCGGCTAATCGGCAAGTTAATCAGCCATTTAATCAATTGATCGGACGATTTTATAGTTTATCGGCTACTCGGTGACCCTACAAGTAGGGATTAATCGACAAGTTAACTAGTTAATCAGATGAATTCTTGAACGGGGATCCCAGCTGTTTGAGGTGAATACATGGTCTATTTTCTCCATGGTTGGGTGCTGTCGTTCGTTTGACCATGTGTATTGGCGGTCGTTCAGGTACAACTCCTTTAGTTTGAGCATATTCATTTTCCTCCAAAACCTGGCCAACATCTGCCGGTTTACCACGTCATTGTTCTTGTCTTGCGGGTTGACCACCAAGTTGAAGTCTCCCACTATAGCCCATGGGCCCGCTTGCAAGTCACGAATGTCCACCAGTTCCTGTATGAACGCAATCTTGGAGTCGTCTACTTGTGGGCCTTATACGCCCGTCAGCCACCAGTGTCCACCACTCTTCGGTTTTACCAGGGCAGAGATTGTGTTTAATGTGCGATGCGGGTTCGAAAGCCCCACAACAGCCTCATCCCATGCGATTAATATACCTCCACGAGTCCACACAGTCGGCAGATAATAGAAATTTTCCAATTTATTGCCAAGGCAATGCCTGACGATTTTAGATGTCATGGTTTCGATTTTTGTCTCTTGGTAGAAAACAATGGTCGGGTTCGCCGCCGCAACCACCTGGAAGATTGCACTATGTCGTGCAGGCGAGTTCAGCCAGCGCAAATTCCACACTAGCAGTTTGTAGGGCTGCGTATCCATGGATCTATCCTACCATCTGCAAGGCACGGGCACATCATTGCCTCGCATCTACCTCTAGCACCTCCTCATGTAAAGAAAGGACCGTTGCCTCCCATCCAAAGAGAGCTAGGATCGTGGCGACGTGGCTGTCGTTCAGCGGCTTTGAGAACAGTTCGACATACATTTGCAATGCCTCATCGGTGATCACCTCCGCCTCATTCTCCAAGCACAACTTGCGTATGAGGACATGCCGCTACTTGGAGCCCGCCGAGCGCCTGCCAGGTCCCTTTGCCAAATGCACACTTCTCCTCGGGCTGGACACCGGTGGCCGCTTTTGCCTTGGCGTCCTCTTGGCCGCAGGCGGCACACAATCCATGGGCTTGGCCAGAATTGGGGTCAGGGTCCATCGCACCTCAAAGTAGAACGTGTCCACTTGGTCCCGTGTCACTATGGCGGCTAGCTAGGTGGGTGTATGCATGTCGTCCTTATCTGCAACATGCAACGGAGGGGTAGCATTGGAATTGCCTGGGAGACTAACCCAGAACGCAGTCCCATAAGTCTTGCATGCATGGCCATGATCTGCCAATTCCGAGCCTTCGCGCGTCCCACCCTGATCAGATTCGGCGATAGAAAAATCCACCCCATCCCGTCTTTCCACACTGTTATTAATTTCGTCGAGCGTAATCTCCTGTCGTGACTAGCATCTGGGGTCTATGGCCGGATCGGTCGGCCGGGTTGATCACCCACAAGTATAGGGGATCTATCATAGTCCTTTCGATAAGTATGAGTGTCAAACCCAACGAGGAGCAGAAGGAAATGACAAGCGGTTTTCAGCAAGGTATTTTCTGCAAGCACTGAAATTGTCGGTAACAGATAGTTTTGTGATAAGATAATTCGTAACGGGTAACAAGTAGCAAGTGTAACAAAGGTGCAGCAAGGTGGCCCAATCCCTTTTGTAGCAAAGGATGATCCTGGACGAACTCTTATATAAAGCAAAGCGCTCCCGAGGACACATGGGAATTATTGTCAAGTTAGTTTTCATCATGCTCATATGATTCGCGTTCGTTACTTTGATAATTTGATATGTGGGTCGACCGGTGCTTTGGTGCTCCCACTTAGATTAACCCCTCTCGCAAGCATCTGCAACTACGAAAGAAGAATTAAGATAATCTAACCATAACATGAAACATGTGGATCCAAATCAGCCCCTTACAAAGCAACGCATAAACTACGGTTTAAGCTTCTGTCACTCTAGCAACCCATCATCTACTTATTACTTCCCAATGCCGTCCCCTAAGCCCAAATCATGGTGAAGTGCGATACGTCTCCAACATATCTATAATTTATGAAGTATTCATGCCATGTTTACAACAATTTTATATGGTTTTGGTATGATTTGCATGGAACTAACCCGGACTAACGCTATTTTCAGCAAAACTACCGTGGTGCTGTTTTTTGTGCAGAAATGAAAATTCTCCAAATGAGCTGAAACTTCTTGACAATCTTTTTGGAACAGAAGAGGCACTAGAAGCTTTGTGAGAGGGACAGAAGAGCCACGAGGAGGGCACAACCCACCAGGGCGCGCCAGAGGGGCCTGGCTTGCCCCGGTGGGTTGTGCTCACCTCGGGGCCCATCTTTGCGTGAAACCAACGCCAAAAAATCCTATAAATAGAGAAACCATCAGAAATAACCCTAGATCAGAAGTTCCTCCGCCGCAAGCCTCTGTAGCCACGGAAAACCAATCTAGACCCCGTTCTGGCACCCTGCCGGAGGGGGAAATCATCATCGGTGGCCATGTTCATCATGCCGATGGCCACCATGATGACGAGGGAGTAGTCCACCCTCGGGGCTGAGGGTTTGTACTAGTAGCTATGTGTTTAATCTCTCTCTCTCATGTTCTTGAGATGTCATGATCTTGATGTATCGCGGGCTTTGTTAATATAGTTTGGATCATATGGTGTTCTCTCTGTATCTTGTTGTGAATTGAGTTTTCCCTTTGAGATTTCGTTTTTATCGGATTGAATAATTTTATGGATTTGAGAGCACTTGATGTATGTCTTGCTATGAATACCCGTGGTGACAATGGGGTATCATATTGATTCACTTTATGTGTTTTCGCACTGAACTCGCAGATTCCCGAGGTGACATTGGGGTAATCTATGCATAGGGGTTGATGCATGTTCTCGTCTTTGTTTCTCCAGTAGAAATCTTGGGGTACTCTTTGAGGTTCTTTGTGTCCGATTAAGTATTATGAATCTGAAATTGTTTGATGCATATCGTATAATCAAGTCACGGATACCCGCGGTGACATTGGAGTATCTAGGTGACACTAGAGTTGGTTGATATGTATGATATGGTGTTCTTTTAGTACGAACTATTGGTTAGATTGATCAAAAAGAATAGTTTTGAGGTGGTTTCGTACCCTACAAACAATTTCTTCTTGTGTTCTCCGCTAGATAAGAACTTTGGAGTGATTCTTCATCGCACGTGAGGGATGGTTATATGATCCAATTATATTAGCATTGCTGAGAGATTGCACTAGCGAAAATACGGACCCTAGGCCTCATTTTCAAGCATTGCAATACCGTTTGTGCTCACTTTTGTTACTTGCTACCTTGCTGTTTTTATTGTTATTTCTCCCTCTGTCCGGGAAAGCTTGTCCCCGTGGCGTTTTTGCAAAAATCCCCTCGAAGAAACTCTGACCGAACCCGCAGTCCATCGTCCCCTTCAACAGCTCCGCTTGTGCTGCTCCACCGCTCCCCCGCGGCACCGGCGACACCGCGCAGCTCCACCACGCCGCTCCGATGTGCCGTGCAGCTTAACCACGCCACTCCGCCGCAATCCGCGGCTCCACTACGCCGCGCTGCCGTGACCCGCAGCTCCATCGCTCCTCCCATCCTTGCCCGTCGATTTGTTCCCTAAAATACTCACCTTTCCCCATCCCTGCCCGCGACGAGGCCGAATGTGTACCACTCCAGCATCCCCGGCACGGCGTCCAGCCAGAGGAAGAGGGAGTTGTGGGCGGCGGCGGCGGACTCTAGCCCTCCACCAGCGCCTCGATGTAGGTGTTGGAGCCGCCGGCAAAATTTCAAACCGGGAAGAGCAAAATCTCACATTTCCTTTTCCGGCAGAGACAAAGGCAGCTCTCCCCTCTTCATAGGGTACGCGCAGAGCACACACCACTACAGGCTCTCTCCTATGAAATCTTGTCTAGCTAAATTTAATGGTCTAGCTGCTCCCTGCTCAATTTTTGTGCCTGTGGTGTCTGGAGTCTGACTTGAAGATCAGATCCAGCTCCATAATTTCCAGTTTATAAAATTTCACTGAATTTTACTGTATGAGACAACCTGTATAATTTTTAGCTCCATAATTTCTAGTTTGTAGAGCTGGAGGTCAGATTCAGCTCCATAATTTTATTTTATTTTACTGAGAGAGGTAATGTACTCCCTATCTCAGTTCTTCTGTTGCATGGCCATTCCTTAAAGAAACATGACACAGCAAAATTTAGATGAACATCCTCAAGACCTTGTTCTTATTCTTATTCTTTAATCTAAATTACTCACTGAATTTTTATTCTTATTCTTAGTGTCAAAATTCAGAGTTGGGAGCAGTTGTTGTTGACTAAAGGTTATGCCTCCAATGCCAAGATTGACAGAAGTAGTAAGAGTAGAAGAAGATTACCGTATGCACTGAATTATTTTTGACAGTAGTTGTTGTTGACTAAAGGTTAAACCATCGACCAATTCACATTGCTGGCGCCGCTGTCCCATAGAAGGTCAACACAATGCACATCTCCACCGCTCCACCGCACAGCTCCATCTCTCCTGCATGTGGTCAGTTCAGTTCCACTATTTCCCCCATTCCATTACAATGTTAGTGTTGATGTCTGTTGTGTTTACTGAAAAAATAGTCTTTGGTGTGATGTCTGTTGTGTTCTCCACTGAAAAAAGTAATCAGATTGTAGCACTGGAGTAGTCACAAGTGCCATTTTTCCAAATTTGCACTAGAGTAGGCATGTGGTGCTGCTATGTGTGTTGGAGTAACAACTCTGTAATTGTATGACACTGAATGTTTTGGTCAATTGAATGTTGATTGCTTGCATCATCTACTTTGAATGATTTAACACTGACAACTTCAGCATCTATAGACTTTGTGTTGTGGTAGCAGCTAAAAACCCTACATCTTGTCTCTCTATTTTTTGAAGCCGTTGTTTCAATTGTTACCGAACCTTGTTAAGTTTTAAACTAAATGATTACTAGTGCATCTAGGAATCATTTAAGTTCTGCTGCTATATGAAGTGGTGCTACTATATGACCATGTTGGAATATGCATTTACATAGACTGACTGATGGCCCAACATATTCTTGACTTTGTTACTGTATTTATCTAGAGATGGGAGTATATCACCATGTCCTGACTTTGTTACTCTTGCACTCACCTATGCTGCTCTTGCACTGATTTCAGCTCCCTCTCTTAGTTGTTCTGTTGCATGATGATATATAGATAGAAGTTGTTCCCTGTGGTCCAAATAGATCTGAGTAGGAAAATGATCTGAGGCCATTGAGAACAGTGATACTCTGGCTGATCATTACTGGTATAAAATCAAACTGATCACTATTGTTATCAAATCAAGCTGATCACTATTGAATTTTATGTATAGTACCCAATTTTCTGAAGCTAGCAGCAACAAGTTAGATAGAGAGAGAGGGAGAGAAGTAAAGCAAACAAAAATTCAAATAATTTTCTACTCTATCAAGTAAAGCAAGCTGTAGAGATGTCATCCTCACAGTGTTGTTCCTTTTGAGAGATTAAAAGTACTCCTTGTTCATTTTGGCAACTAGAGGTTTAAAGGTTTCATGAATACTTAATGTTCTCTGGTGCTATACTTAATGTTTTTATCACTTTGCTAGCATCCACAAATTTATGTTTCATGTTTGATTGTTTTCTTTTTTGCTGTGCAGGTGAGCCCACCCGTTGCTTTCAATGCCACGAGCATGAATGAGCTAAGAAAATGGAACGAACAATACGACAAAGGTGGCAGCAGGAGTATATCACCATTTGGGTTCGGCAGCTAACATGATTCCGGTAGCAAATTTTCCACACTGTACCAATGTGCTCTTATTTAGCCATACAGACTGAAAATGTTTTTTTAAAAGAGACTTAGAATGTTGGAGCGACAACAGTAACTGTTCTTGATCTTACACAATTGCAGCGATATGCTACTCTGCATCTAATTAGGATTGTAGACTTTGCATGAACGATGTGCCAGGGACATTGAAAAATAAGTAAATTACAGGGGAAATTAAATTAAGCTTTTATCAAGAGATCACCATTCAAGTTCAAAATGAAAAAAGACAGTCTCTCAAATTCAGAGATGACAAGTGTTTATCTAAATTTGCAGTAACTAGTATACCAGTTCTAACAATGTTTAATTTGTTTGCCAAATTTGTTGTAATTCAGTTAATTCAATTTGAAAGGTCTTGTGCACTGAATTTTAGAAGTATTGCTTGTCAAATCAGTGTGTAGAAATTTTAGGCCCATGTCTAGAAAATCATGTTAGTACAACAATATTCATCTTGTTTTCAGTTTTAGCAGTAACACTTTTCCATTTTAAGCTTTAGCTAACTGAACATGCCACTGTTGCTCTATTGATCTGCTATAAGTCTTGTACTGCTGGTGCTATTTCTTCTGCAGTCCATCTGCTTCTTCACTTTCTGGTTGTTGTACTTCTTGATCTCCTACTGCTACTCCCTCTGCTTCTTCATTCTCTGGTTACCATTGTTGAAACTAATCTCCTGCTGCTACTCCCTCTGCTTTCTGGTTGTTGAAATTCAGAATTGTCGTGCCGCTGCTGCTTCAATCTATGGCTCCCTTTGCTCCTCGCTCTCCTCCCTTTGCTCCTGGTCCACCACCGCCATGCTGCTGCTTCAATTCAACAGAGGAGGCTGCTGATGCTGCCAATTAACAAAGGAGGCGATGACACCGCTGTCGCTGCCAATCAACAGAGGGGGCGAGGACAGCCTGCGGCGGTGATGGGCGAGGGGACGAGGAGGGGCGGCGCAGATTGGTAGCAATGGCGCAGGTGGGTGGCGGCGCGCTGGGCCCTACGGCGACTGCCGGCGGTGGCTGGAGCTAGTTCCTACCGCGGGCGATACTTGGGACGAACGTGGCGGGCGAAGAACTATCGGTGGTCGTCGTAATTGATGACGGGATCGCGGGCAGAGCGGACCGGCAGGTTCCATGGCTCCACCGCCGCCAGCTACACCTGCGCTGCGGGGTCGCCGGGGACGGGGACGGGGAGGAGGATGAAGCAGAGGGGGGCGGGGCTGTGATTAATAGGGCGGCAAGGCGAGGCTCAGGGATAGCGCAGGTGGGCGGCGTTGGCGCTGGTGCGCGCGGGGGGCGTTGGGCCTTACGGCGTCTGCCGGAGTTGGTTCTTGCTAGCGGGGCGCAAGCGAGGGTGGAAGGAGGAAGAGGGGGTGATTAGCAAGGGGATTGAAATCGTGAGTTTTTTTGCAAAAATGAAAATGAACTAACCCTTGGACAAGTTTTCCCAGACGGAGGGAGTATTACAAAAATCATTATCTACTATCCATGCTACACTTGTATCACCATCTCTTCACCGAACCAGTGCATCTATACAAATTACCATTGTATTTGGTGTGTTGGGGACACAAGAGACTCTTTGTTATTTGGTTGTAGGGTTTTTTGAGAGACACCATATTCATCCTACGCCTCCCACGGATTGATAAACCTTAGGTCATCCACTTGAGGGAAAATTGCTACTGTCCTACAAACCTCTGCGTCCGGAGTCCAATATGAGTCTACAAGAACAAGTTTTGTAGTAGACATTAAAGTGTCATGTAGTCGACGTTCACATAACACCACTAGAGGAAAGACAACATACATCTCATCAAAATATCGAACGAATACGGAATTCACGTGATTACTTATAACAAGACTTCTACCATGTCCTCAGGAACAAATGTAACTACTCACAAAGTATGTTCATGTTCAAGATCAGAGGAGTATTGAATATAATAGGATCTGAATATATGATCTTTCACCGGATAAACCAACTAGCATCAACTACAAGGAGTAATCAACACTACTAGCAACCCGCAGGTACCAATCTGAGGTTTTGAGACAAATATCGGATACAAGAGATGAACTAGGGTTTGAGAGGAGATGGTGCTGGTGAAGATGTTGATGGAGATTGAGCCTCTCTCGATGAGAGGATCATTGGTGATGACGATGGCTTCGATTTCCTCCTCCCGGAGTGAAGTTTCACCGGCAGAACAGCTCCGTCGAAGCCCTAGATTGGTTGTGCCCAGGTTCCGCCTCGAGACGGCGACGCTTCGTTCCGAAAGCTTCCTTATGATTTTTTTCCAGGTAAAAACCCTTCATATAGTAGAAGATGGACACCGGGGACCTGCCAGGGGGCCCACAAACCCTAGGGGCGCGCCCAGGGGGGTAGGGCGCGGCCCCCAGGCTTGTGGCCACCTGGTGGGTCTCCTCAGGTATTTTCTTCGCCCAATATTTTTTATATATTCCAAAATAATTCTCCGTAAATTTCAGGACTTTTGGAGTTGTGCAGAATAGGTCCCTCAGATTTGCTCCTTTCCGGTCCAGAATTCCAGTTGCCAGCATTCTCCCTCTTCATGTAAATTTGTAAAATAAGAGAGAAAAGGCATAAGTATTGTACCATAATGTGTAATAACAGTCCACAATGCAATAAATATCAATATAAAAGCATGATGCAAAATGAACGTATCAAATCCCCCAAGCTTAGACCTCGCTTGTCCTCAAGCGAAAGCCGAAATCGATAAATATGTCCACATGTTTAGATATAGAGGTGTCGATAAAATAGAATACATACATGAGGACATCATGATCATCTTTAGAACAGCAACATGTTGTCATATAATTTCTTATGCTAGAGTAACAATTCGTTCATAGAATTAGTAACTTTATTGAAAACTAACAAACTGTGACCTCAGTCATTGAAGCAATTGCAATTTATCGTAATATCAGAAAGAGTCAATGTAAGAGCTTTTGTATAGCAAGCTCACATACTCAACCATCTTCTAGTCTTTCACAATTTTTAACACTCATGGGATAATTATGAGTTCAAAGCCTCAATCGAACACAGAGAAAGATAGGCGCTTATAGCTTCGGCTCCCAACCTTTTACCTCAAGGGTAATGTCAACAATAATACTTTATGATAATATATCTGGATCTTTTCCCAACACATAGTGCTTGCCAAAAAGAAAAGGTGTAAAAGGAAAGGTGAAGATCACCATGACTCTTGTATGAGGGTAGAAGGTAAAAGTAAAAGAGGTCCTTCGCAGAGGGAAGCAGAGGTTGTCATGCGCTTTTATGGTTGGATGCTGCTACTTCTTGAGCTTGCGTTGATTTTTCCCTTGAAAAGGAAAGGGTGATGCAGCAAAGTAGAGATAAGTATTTCCCTCGGTTAAGAACCAAGGTATTAATCCAGTAGGAGGCACAAGAAAGTCTCCAATCTATGTACCTGCACAAACTAACAAACACTTGCACACAACGCGAAAAAGGGGTTGTCAGTCCCTTCACGGTCACGAACAAGAGTGAGATCTAAAAGAGATAGGTATAAAAGATAAATAAAAGAGCAAACTAAGGTAAATATAAATAAATTGCAGCAAGGTATTTTTGGGTTCTTTTATTTATAGATCTGAAAATATATGATGGAAAATAGACCCGGGGGCCATAGGTTTCACTAGAGGCTTCTCTCTTGAAAGAAAACATACGGTGGGTAAACAGATTACTTTTGAGCAATTGACAGAAAAGCGCAAAGTTATGACGATATCCAAGGCAATGATTATGAATATAGGCATCATGTCCGTGTCAAGTAGACCGACTCCTGCCTGCATCTACTACTATTACTCCACACATCGACCGCTATCCAGCATGCATCTAGAGTATTAAGTTCATAAGAACGGAGTAACGCCTTAAGTAAGATGACATGATGTAGAGGGATAAACTCAAGCAATATGATGAAAACCCCATATTTTTATCCTTGATGGCAACAATACAATATGTGCCTCGCTACCCCTACTTTGTCACTGGGGGAGGACACCGCAAGATCGAACCAAAAACTAATATTCAACGATGTACAGACGCAAGAGATGATGTAGTTTTGCTTATTGAATGCATGCTAATTTAGTTTATCGGGTACGAGCGGGTTAGGGGGTTCCTCGGTGTCAATGGTACCCTAAATAGCAAGTACCGTCAGTGCGAGATACATATGGCCGTCGGTGTCGAATACTACATCCACGTCCCACAAGTGACACAGGGGTCCTGCGTCCCGCAGCAATAGTTCTCGGCGTCGATGGCGGTCGAACACCATCGCGAATTTGTCTGGCAGCCTCTGAGATGACGATTGAAAGCTAAGTGTTGAAACTTGAAACACCCAAACTGACTCAAGTTGGTTTGGTTGTTTGAAATTTCAATACTTGGCTTTAATCCTCATCGTAGAGGCTGCCAGACAAATTTGCCAAGGTGTTCGGCCGTCATCGGCCACCAGAACTATTGTCGCGGGACGCCGGGCGCCGGCGTCACTTGTCGGACGTGGATCTAGTGTTCAACACCGAGCGCCTCATGTATCTTGCACCGATGATACTTGCTATTTAGGGTTCTATCGACGCCGAGGAACCCCTAACCCGCTCGCCCTGTTGTAAATATTTAGTTAGGTTGACGGAAAAAACAATATTGCTATGAAACTCATCTTTCAATTTAAATGTGCAGTTTTTTCGTCGCTGCGAGGGTCTAGTGTTCGACGAGCTCCGCCCCTGCGTTCGTGGGTTAGACAAATGACATCTCCTCCCCCCCTTGATTTGCTCTGTTCCGGTCTTCGTGCCGATGAAACTTGCTAGCTATAGGTCTTCAATCATCAGTATGCGTGACCATTATGCGTCCCCGTTTGAAAGGGTTACATCTATAAATATGCATGCATTTGCATATTTATAACCGTGATTCATTCGAATTGTCCAACGTTATCCATGGGCAGCCCAAGTATGTGTAGATTGGGTTCGTTTTTCCATATGATCTGCTCCGGATCCGATGCAGAATTTCGTTAGTGCCTCCCTGTTGTTCTCCGGGTACACATCCTCTCTGCTTATTGCCGGGACGTGTATCAGGAGAACAGCGTGGAGGTGCTGCCGAAATTTTGCGTCGGATCCGGAGCAGAGCATGGGAAAACGAACCCAATCTACACATACTCGGGTGGGATTAGGACCTATCTTTACCTATTAGTGTCTAGGTTGCATGGACGAATAAAAGTGACAAACTCCATTAACTGATGAATATATATCTTTCTTATGTCTCCAGTAGCTAGGCAAGATGACTGATCATGCGTGGATGTACACCGGTCACACTAGTCAGAAAGACATGACCATTGAATGGTTAACAAAAACCAAGGGGTTTCTGAGAGCCGCATTTGCAAATGGCCAGAGGACAACATGGTGCCCCTGTGCCGGGTGCAACAATTGGCACAAGAGGACAGAGGATGAAATGGGCAAACACCTGCAGAAGTGGGGTTTTACGCCAGATTATACGGTGTGGACATTTCATGGCGAGTCTGCCCAATGTGCTAGAGCTGAGGTGCTTCGTCGTTGCACCGACGAGCATGGTACCGGGATGCAAGACATGGTGCAAGACTTTGATGATGCTCGGGACTCGGACGATGAGATGGAGTAATCTGCAAAGGCCTTCAATGAAATGTTGGAGTCTTCAAAACGTCCTCTTCATGAGCACACCGAGCTTTGTCAGCTGGATGCCATCTCACAAATAATGGCTCTGAAGGCTCAATTCAACTTGGGCAGAGAATGCTACAACGCAATGATGACAGTATTTGGACGTTTTCTACCCAAAGGCCATGTACTACCTGCAAACCTGTACCAGTCAGACAAAATCCTCCATGCTCTTAAGATGCCCTATGAGAAGATACATGCCTGTGAGAAAGGATGTGCCATCGTACTCTTAAGATGCCCTATGCGGACTTGAACTATTGTCCAATTTGCAAGTCATCCAGGTATGCTGTGGTAGACAACGGTATGGGTGAGAAGACGCATACCAAAATCCCCGTTAATGTTCTTCGGTATATGCCAATCGTACCAAGACTTCAACGTCTTTTCATGGTCGAAGAGACGACCAGACAGATGACATGGTACAAAACGGGCAAAAGAACCCAACTAGATGCAGATGGAAAGCTGATGATGGTGCACACATCGGACAGTCAAGCATGGAAGAGCTTCGATGCATTACATGATGGCAAAGCGGCAGATCCGAGGCATCGTCGAGTCGGCATCAGCACGGATGGGTTCAGTGTGTTTGGTCTGACGGCAACCCAATACAGTTGTTGGCCCGTATTTGTCTTTCCACTCAATCTCCCCCCGGACAGATTATGCAAAGAAAGAACATTTTCCTGACGTTGATAAATCCAGGGCCCAACTATCCGGGGAAGAATATGAATGTGTACCTGCAGCCGCTGAAGGACGTATTGCAAGAAGCCTGGGATAATGGGTTCAAGACATACGACACCTTTAGCAAACGGAACTTCATAATGCGTGTCTGGTACAGGTCCTCGACGCATGACTTGCCGGCGTATGCGCTATTCGTTGGCTGGTGTGTGCATGGAAGGTTCCTGTGCCTGGTACTTCATAATGCGTGTCTGGTACTTCTTCCTCCCCGTCCTCCTCTTCGTCCTCGTCGTCCTCTTCTTCCTCTTCTTCCTCTTCTTCTTCTTCTTCTTCTTCTTCTGCCAAAGAAAAGTCGAAATACATGAAGGGGCTTCAACAGAGGAACATGGGGTGCCACCACCTCGGAAGCCGTGGTTACGACGGGAAGAGGTCCATATGGGCCAAGGAGGATGCGGAACGCGAAAGTCTGGGCATCCCAGACCCCTTGGCGGAGTTCACCGTCCCTTAGGAGCGTGACGTCCTCAGGGCCCGGTACCATTGGGACCCAGTCAAGAAGGTTTTCAAGACGGACCCGGTCACGATGGAGTTCATGAGACTGCTTGTAATTTTAGTTTCTGATCAATTCGACTGCACATTTAGTCATATTTGTAAATGATTCTTGTTCCTTTTGCAGAGAGAGCAGCACAGGATTGCGGCCGAAAGCCACTCGCCATCTGAGGCGCTGTCGAGGCCAAGTGGGACACCCCATTCAACTGGGCATTGAACATGTTGAAAGGACTCCCGGTGGACACTCGACCGTCGTATGGACGCGTGCACGGTGTCGGAGACGACGCCATGTGGAAGAAGTACTACCGTGAGACCATGGAGGAGAGAAAGGAAAGACGGAGGTTAACTGAAGAAAACATAGAAAAGAAGGTTGAGATTGCGGTTGAGAAGAAATCAGCTGAGACAGTCGCAACAGCGGTAGCTGCCGCAAAACAGGCGATTGCAGATATGTCGGGTGTCTTGGTTCCGGCCGTTGTCAGTTGGAGCAGGCAAAATCCAGAAAAATGCAGCGGACTTTCCCCTTGCCGACTTGTTCGGGAGCAGCTCCACTAGCGTTGCACTAGCTCCCGCACCTGCTCCTGCATCGGCTCCCGCACTAGCTCCTGCACCGGCTCCCGCACCTGCTCATAGCAGCCCGTCGTCCGTCTCGGACGTGCTCGGCGATGCTTCATCTTTGGCTGAGCTCGACGCCCTCACGGTATCTGTCACACCGGCCCTCTTCAATAAATGTATAATCTCCCGTTTTCGTTGCCTTTCGGATGTCTCACGTCGCAGACATGTCTTTGCAGGCCGACATAACCTCACGCACCATATTGTACACCATCAGTGACCAGAAGGTGGACGTGGGGAAGGCGACGATAATGAAGCCGAAGGAACCATTGTTCCACAGCCGGCCGATCCCCCCTGACGTCTTCAAGGTTTCCGTGGCCATTGTCAAATCGGGCCACGAGAATTTGGCTCCTCCGGTACTAGGGGGATGATGACGAGACCCTGCGGCGCCTTGGCAATTGCAATGGGTGGGTCTTGTTGTGGCCAAAGAGTCTGCTTCGTCTGGAGGCGGCCGGGAGCACACCCACGAGCACGCAGCCTCAGCAAGGTATGAACATCAACACCCCACCTACCCAATTAGCATCAGCTGTCGTGCTGGGTGATAGCGGACGGGGTGAGGAAGAGGCTCCATTAGTCGCTGATGACGTCGCCATAGATGAGGATGAGGATGACGATGACACTCAATAGTATCTCAATACTGGCGCCTATGATGAGTACTCAGGGTTTGAGCATCATGAGTCGGTGCCTGAATTGCCGCCTCCGGAGGCTGAACGTATTATAGACGACCTTCCGGTAGCAAATAAGCATAGGAAGAAACCAAGGAAAGACAACAAAGCTACTTCTATGATCCAGCCGCCTCAGCAGCCTCAGGTTCAAGACCGTATACCTATCCCCGATGCGGCAAAATGGCATATCCCTGGTGAACCAATCCTACCTAAAGCAGCGGTAGAAGCCACACACGGAGATCTAAGGAGACTTCATGACGATGTGCTGCGGAGAGAGAAAAGCCTCATCGCCTCGGAAAATCCAGGATACCCACTCTACGTGGTTAACATGTCGCGGCAAAGGTCGTACGTGCACACATTCCCCGCGGAGAAGTTCTTCCTTCGATTCGATTACATCTTCGACATGTTTCACTTGAAGAAGTTGGATTTTACGTTTGTCCGCCTTTATGCCATGTACATGAACTGCATCATCGGGATTGAGCAGATACCTTATATCTGTGTCGCTGACCCGTACTTCATGCACGAGGGCTTCTTGGCAATCTGCGCAAAGCACCATGAATATGCGAGGGACTACATCCTCGGTTTCATGGTCGCCAATAAGGACAAGGAGACAATTCTCGTGCCTTATCATCCCATGTAGGTCATCCGTGCGGATATCCTTCCTTCGATTTCAATCATTCATTTGCACGTTGGAGGCTAATTAATTTGAGGTGTACTTATTTTGCGCAGCGGCGGTCGCGCCGTCCTCATCATCCTTTACCCCCGATACTCCCATGCTCTTTACTTGGACTTGTCGAAGAACATGAACAATAAGGATTACACCCACATCAAGTCTATTCTCGATAGTGCTATCTTTTTCTACGGTGTACGGGGTGGAGAGATTAAGACCAAGAAGAAAAGGGACGGCAGGCCCGCCTTCGGCCATAAGACCGACTTCTGCTGCATCCAGCAACTGAGTGATACTCTTAGTGATGGATTCTATGTCCTACACCACATGTTGGAGTACAGACAGGATCAGCAGAACCTTCGCATGTCACCTAAATCCGGTGATGCCCATATTCTGCAATGAGCAAAGAACGTAGGAGATATCCCGGATCATCGACTTCGAGCTGAGTTCTATCACATCCAGCGTGAACTTGCCCCAGTCATCATGAAGGAGGTCCTCGACAAAACAGGTCTGTTCTACGAGGAAGGGCAAATGTCGCGGGAAGACGTTCGAACACGCGTAGCCGCTCAGCGTCTCGACCTGAAGCCTTTCACTAAGCTCGGGGACTATCTCCCTGACTTGGATGGATGTCACGACATGTTGGAGTGATTATCGATATATGACAATGTGTCCATTTAGTCCATACTTTCTGAATGATGAAACTTTGAGTTATGCACAACGAGACTTTATTTGTGATGTAATTAAACTGTCCTCCTCAACTAGTGAAGATCACTCTAGTTAGGGCATTTTGGGTACGATGAACTTTGTTATTTATGCTTATGATATGTTGCTTCTATTTTTGCCAAGTCTGTCTCTTTCTGTTGCTCAACTATATATGTTGCATATGATCGACTCATGTGATGATGCAGGTGCATAGATCATCGATGACGAAGAAGTGCTACGCCAGGAGTATACGACGAGTGGCCGAAGTGTCAGGCCCAGGTGTACCGGTTTCCGGTTTCCATGCGATAGCCAGTAGTTAGTTTAGGTTCACGCTAATGCGAGAGAGGATACGAACTCATGTACTGCATAGTTCCGCTCTCACTCATAGTGATATCTCTTCTCGCGTATATCATTGTTTAGATGGATGACGATGTAGTTGCAAGTAACCGAGACTTGTATCGCTATTTTCGAGATGATGACGAGAGACCACTTTGTGTTGGATGATGATTATGATGATGACATGATTTGATGAGACTATTTGTATGTATATGCACTATAAAAAATACACTTCCGTGATGATACGTGTTTGTCACAGTAGGTCACGTTTTCTGTCATGCATGTACATCCATGACAAATTTATGATAGAATCAAGATAGTCATACCTATGCTGCGTAGAAGTGTTCCATGACATTACCAAAATTATCATCACAGAAGTGTCCACTTCCTTGACGATAAATCGCACGTCATAGAAGTGCTTTCGTCAAGGGTGACCGACACGTGGCATCCACCGTAACGGGACGCCGTTAAGCTATCGGGTCCGGTTTTGGATCCGACAACCCGTTAACAGCCCAGACCAATGGGAATTTTCCACGTGTAAAATTCTCATTGGTCGGAGGAAACACATGTCGGCTCAATGTTCGGACAGATGTCATCCACTCATTGGACAGGAGGCGCCTATGATACATCGACACATGGCATGGCCCAATAGGGGCCCATTCCGGTGAAAAGGCCGGCCCAGCTAAAGGCCCGCCATGTTTTTTCAGACACTAGTGGGCTGGCCCATTAACAGCCTGCCATGTTTTGGGCCAAATTGAGACCCATACCAGATCAGGCCCGTTCACAGCCTGCCGTGTTTTGGGCCAAATTACGGCCCATATCGGATCAGGCCCGTTAACAGGCCACTGTTCTTTTGGGCCCATACTAAGACAGGTTTGTATTTCAGCCTGTTAAATGCCCGTTTACCAGTTCGGCCCGATAATAGTTTCGACCTGTTAGACGTTGTCAGCCCGGTTTAACTTTAGACCATTTAACGGCCCATGCAAAGACTGGGCTATTTCTTGTCCGAAGTAAGTTTAGGCCTCTTAACGTCCCGTAGACTTCGTGGACAAATTTCAAGTCATCCAGGTATGCTGTTAAGATGCCCTATGCGGACTTGAACTATTGTCCAATTTGCAAGTCATCCAGGTATGCTGTGGTAGACAACGGTATGGGTGAGAAGACGCATACCAAAATCCCCGTTAATGTTCTTCGGTATATGCCAATCGTACCAAGACTTCAACGTCTTTTCATGGTCGAAGAGACGACCAGACAGATGACATGGTACAAAACGGGCAAAAGAACCCAACTAGATGCAGATGGAAAGCTGATGATGGTGCACACATCGGACAGTCAAGCATGGAAGAGCTTCGATGCATTACATGATGGCAAAGCGGCAGATCCGAGGCATCCTCGAGTCGGCATCAGCACGGATGGGTTCAGTGTGTTTGGTCTGACGGCAACCCAATACAGTTGTTGGCCCGTATTTGTCTTTCCACTCAATCTCCCCCCGGACAGATTATGCAAAGAAAGAACATTTTCCTGACGTTGATAAATCCAGGGCCCAACTATCCGGGGAAGAATATGAATGTGTACCTGCAGCCGCTGAAGGACGTATTGCAAGAAGCCTGGGATAATGGGTTCAAGACATACGACACCTTTAGCAAACGGAACTTCATAATGCGTGTCTGGTACAGGTCCTCGACGCATGACTTGCCGGCGTATGCGCTATTCGTTGGCTGGTGTGTGCATGGAAGGTTCCTGTGCCTGGTACTTCATAATGCGTGTCTGGTACTTCTTCCTCCCCGTCCTCCTCTTCGTCCTCGTCGTCCTCTTCTTCCTCTTCTTCCTCTTCTTCTTCTTCTTCTTCTTCTTCTGCCAAAGAAAAGTCGAAATACATGAAGGGGCTTCAACAGAGGAACATGGGGTGCCACCACCTCGGAAGCCGTGGTTACGACGGGAAGAGGTCCATATGGGCCAAGGAGGATGCGGAACGCGAAAGTCTGGGCATCCCAGACCCCTTGGCGGAGTTCACCGTCCCTTAGGAGCGTGACGTCCTCAGGGCCCGGTACCATTGGGACCCAGTCAAGAAGGTTTTCAAGACGGACCCGGTCACGATGGAGTTCATGAGACTGCTTGTAATTTTAGTTTCTGATCAATTCGACTGCACATTTAGTCATATTTGTAAATGATTCTTGTTCCTTTTGCAGAGAGAGCAGCACAGGATTGCGGCCGAAAGCCACTCGCCATCTGAGGCGCTGTCGAGGCCAAGTGGGACACCCCATTCAACTGGGCATTGAACATGTTGAAAGGACTCCCGGTGGACACTCGACCGTCGTATGGACGCGTGCACGGTGTCGGAGACGACGCCATGTGGAAGAAGTACTACCGTGAGACCATGGAGGAGAGAAAGGAAAGACGGAGGTTAACTGAAGAAAACATAGAAAAGAAGGTTGAGATTGCGGTTGAGAAGAAATCAGCTGAGACAGTCGCAACAGCGGTAGCTGCCGCAAAACAGGCGATTGCAGATATGTCGGGTGTCTTGGTTCCGGCCGTTGTCAGTTGGAGCAGGCAAAATCCAGAAAAATGCAGCGGACTTTCCCCTTGCCGACTTGTTCGGGAGCAGCTCCACTAGCGTTGCACTAGCTCCCGCACCTGCTCCTGCATCGGCTCCCGCACTAGCTCCTGCACCGGCTCCCGCACCTGCTCATAGCAGCCCGTCGTCCGTCTCGGACGTGCTCGGCGATGCTTCATCTTTGGCTGAGCTCGACGCCCTCACGGTATCTGTCACCGGCCCTCTTCAATAAATGTATAATCTCCCGTTTTCGTTGCCTTTCGGATGTCTCACGTCGCAGACATGTCTTTGCAGGCCGACATAACCTCACGCACCATATTGTACACCATCAGTGACCAGAAGGTGGACGTGGGGAAGGCGACGATAATGAAGCCGAAGGAACCATTGTTCCACAGCCGGCCGATCCCCCCTGACGTCTTCAAGGTTTCCGTGGCCATTGTCAAATCGGGCCACGAGAATTTGGCTCCTCCGGTACTAGGGGGATGATGACGAGACCCTGCGGCGCCTTGGCAATTGCAATGGGTGGGTCTTGTTGTGGCCAAAGAGTCTGCTTCGTCTGGAGGCGGCCGGGAGCACACCCACGAGCACGCAGCCTCAGCAAGGTATGAACATCAACACCCCACCTACCCAATTAGCATCAGCTGTCGTGCTGGGTGATAGCGGACGGGGTGAGGAAGAGGCTCCATTAGTCGCTGATGACGTCGCCATAGATGAGGATGAGGATGACGATGACACTCAATAGTATCTCAATACTGGCGCCTATGATGAGTACTCAGGGTTTGAGCATCATGAGTCGGTGCCTGAATTGCCGCCTCCGGAGGCTGAACGTATTATAGACGACCTTCCGGTAGCAAATAAGCATAGGAAGAAACCAAGGAAAGACAACAAAGCTACTTCTATGATCCAGCCGCCTCAGCAGCCTCAGGTTCAAGACCGTATACCTATCCCCGATGCGGCAAAATGGCATATCCCTGGTGAACCAATCCTACCTAAAGCAGCGGTAGAAGCCACACACGGAGATCTAAGGAGACTTCATGACGATGTGCTGCGGAGAGAGAAAAGCCTCATCGCCTCGGAAAATCCAGGATACCCACTCTACGTGGTTAACATGTCGCGGCAAAGGTCGTACGTGCACACATTCCCCGCGGAGAAGTTCTTCCTTCGATTCGATTACATCTTCGACATGTTTCACTTGAAGAAGTTGGATTTTACGTTTGTCCGCCTTTATGCCATGTACATGAACTGCATCATCGGGATTGAGCAGATACCTTATATCTGTGTCGCTGACCCGTACTTCATGCACGAGGGCTTCTTGGCAATCTGCGCAAAGCACCATGAATATGCGAGGGACTACATCCTCGGTTTCATGGTCGCCAATAAGGACAAGGAGACAATTCTCGTGCCTTATCATCCCATGTAGGTCATCCGTGCGGATATCCTTCCTTCGATTTCAATCATTCATTTGCACGTTGGAGGCTAATTAATTTGAGGTGTACTTATTTTGCGCAGCGGCGGTCGCGCCGTCCTCATCATCCTTTACCCCCGATACTCCCATGCTCTTTACTTGGACTTGTCGAAGAACATGAACAATAAGGATTACACCCACATCAAGTCTATTCTCGATAGTGCTATCTTTTTCTACGGTGTACGGGGTGGAGAGATTAAGACCAAGAAGAAAAGGGACGGCAGGCCCGCCTTCGGCCATAAGACCGACTTCTACTGCATCCAGCAACTGAGTGATACTCTTAGTGATGGATTCTATGTCCTACACCACATGTTGGAGTACAGACAGGATCAGCAGAACCTTCGCATGTCACCTAAATCCGGTGATGCCCATATTCTGCAATGAGCAAAGAACGTAGGAGATATCCCGGATCATCGACTTCGAGCTGAGTTCTATCACATCCAGCGTGAACTTGCCCAAGTCATCATGAAGGAGGTCCTCGACAAAACAGGTCTGTTCTACGAGGAAGGGCAAATGTCGCGGGAAGACGTTTGAACACGCGTAGCCGCTCAGCGTCTCGACCTGAAGCCTTTCACTAAGCTCGGGGACTATCTCCCTGACTTGGATGGATGTCACGACATGTTGGAGTGATTATCGATATATGACAATGTGTCCATTTAGTCCATACTTTCTGAATGATGAAACTTTGAGTTATGCACAACGAGACTTTATTTGTGATGTAATTAAACTGTCCTCCTCAACTAGTGAAGATCACTCTAGTTAGGGCATTTTGGGTACGATGAACTTTGTTATTTATGCTTATGATATGTTGCTTCTATTTTTGCCAAGTCTGTCTCTTTCTGTTGCTCAACTATATATGTTGCATATGATCGACTCATGTGATGATGCAGGTGCATAGATCATCGATGACGAAGAAGTGCTACGCCAGGAGTATACGACGAGTGGCCGAAGTGTCAGGCCCAGGTGTACCGGTTTCCGGTTTCCATGCGATAGCCAGTAGTTAGTTTAGGTTCACGCTAATGCGAGAGAGGATACGAACTCATGTACTGCATAGTTCCGCTCTCACTCATAGTGATATCTCTTCTCGCGTATATCATTGTTTAGATGGATGACGATGTAGTTGCAAGTAACCGAGACTTGTATCGCTATTTTCGAGATGATGACGAGAGACCACTTTGTGTTGGATGATGATTATGATGATGACATGATTTGATGAGACTATTTGTATGTATATGCACTATAAAAAATACACTTCCGTGATGATACGTGTTTGTCACAGTAGGTCACGTTTTCTGTCATGCATGTACATCCATGACAAATTTATGATAGAATCAAGATAGTCATACCTATGCTGCGTAGAAGTGTTCCATGACATTACCAAAATTATCATCACAGAAGTGTCCACTTCCTTGACGATAAATCGCACGTCATAGAAGTGCTTTCGTCAAGGGTGACCGACACGTGGCATCCACCGTAACGGGACGCCGTTAAGCTATCGGGTCCGGTTTTGGATCCGACAACCCGTTAACAGCCCAGACCAATGGGAATTTTCCACGTGTAAAATTCTCATTGGTCGGAGGAAACACATGTCGGCTCAATGTTCGGACAGATGTCATCCACTCATTGGACAGGAGGCGCCTATGATACATCGACACATGGCATGGCCCAATAGGGGCCCATTCCGGTGAAAAGGCCGGCCCAGCTAAAGGCCCGCCATGTTTTTTCAGACACTAGTGGGCTGGCCCATTAACAGCCTGCCATGTTTTGGGCCAAATTGAGACCCATACCAGATCAGGCCCGTTCACAGCCTGCCGTGTTTTGGGCCAAATTACGGCCCATATCGGATCAGGCCCGTTAACAGGCCACTGTTCTTTTGGGCCCATACTAAGACAGGTTTGTATTTCAGCCTGTTAAATGCACGTTTACCAGTTCGGCCCGATAATAGTTTCGACCTGTTAGACGTTGTCAGCCCGGTTTAACTTTAGACCATTTAACGGCCCATGCAAAGACTGGGCTATTTCTTGTCCGAAGTAAGTTTAGGCCTCTTAACGTCCCGTAGACTTCGTGGACAAATTTCAGCTCAACTGTCCTATCGGCCTGTTAATGGCCTGAAGCCCATAATTTTATTGGGCCAAACATGCCCGAGATATATTTTGGCCTGTTAACTGCTCATCCTATTTGGGCCAAACATGGGCCTTAGGCAGTTTCGGCCTGTATTGGCCCATGAATTTTTTGCCTCAACGCTAGCCCAATCTAGGTTTTAGCGTGTTAAAAGCCCATGGTATTCTCTGGCCCAACTGGACAGAACTTTACTCGGCCTGTTAAAGGCGGGAAACAACTATAGGTTTAGACCTGCTAATGGCCCAAGATGATTATAGGCCTAGGTTTTGGCCCATATGAGTAACGGGCCGGCCTGAAGACCGACAACACTGAGATCCACTGAACCTTCCGGCCTAAATTATAGCATACTGACCAAGAATAAACCTAGACTATACAACAAAGAAATTATAGCATATTACATCCCCTCGGCATCAAAGTTCGCCGCTAGTGATAATAAAGGGCAACCAGACAATAGATTACATAAACTGGGCATGTCGCCACCAGTGGAAGTTAACAGGCGGACAAAATAATAGACAAAACCGACAGCACTTCAACACAGTTCAAGAAAGGTTTGCCTGGCCCAGGAGCTGCAGCTCAAGCAACTTAGCAACTTGATGAGATTGCGCTTCTTTGGCGCTCATATCCACCAACTTAAGCTGCATAGCATCAATAAACGTCATGTACTTACAGTTAATCTTGCATAGAGATTGGAGTTCCAGTCGTATTTGAGCAGAAGCATGTATTTCTGCGTGAATTTTAGACTGAAGAAGTCAAACAGATTCAGGTGGCGACTTCATCGAGCTTGTGTCACTGAGTAAGTTTGACACTACATCAAGATGTGACTTCGTGGTTGTATCCCTACCCTCAATATGTGTTGCCTTCTCCTCTGGAATATGTGTTAGAGGGACAAACAATGGGTTCATCTCACTATCATTGTGGCAGTTCTTCCTAGCAGCAGTGTTGTCACCCTGAAAGAGAAACAAGTAGGTAGATAACAAGTTTTGCACATATAAGCATCAACGCTGTCAATTCATCTCATTTCTTTGTCAGAAATAAAGAGACACGGTTTAAAATAGCATTAACATAGTAGGCATTGTTCATTGTCAAGACGTCAGGAAATGGCATTGTGCAGGAGCGGCCAGCTTCACCAGACCACTGGATTACAGATCAAGAACACAAGCATAGATGTAGTTCTAAACAACGTATAAGCATGAATGGTGAGTGCACTGTCAATTTATACCATTTCAGATTGGTAAATAAAGAGACATGATTTAAATAACATTAATATAATATGGCATTGTTCATAGTTGAGACATAGCAGGATATGACATTGTGCTGTTGTTGGTAGTCTCACCACACCACTTGATTACAGATCAAGAACACAAGCATACACATAGTGCTAAAGAAGATAACTTGTTATGTTTAGTTTAATTTACATGGTACGAATAAGGAACTAGATTGTACAACTAAAGACTGAAATTGAGAAGGACAAACTTATGTTTATGTACTTCTACTTTATAAACTTTGAACAAGCAATTTGATGCAGACGACAAAAATAAACAGCATTTGCACTCATAGCTATCCAAATATAAACAACAAAGTTTGAAGGCTCGAGGAGGACAAACTTACATTAGTAGTGAAGACAGGCTCTATAAAGGCCTTGTCCATATTGATGGGGGGGGCAATTCAAGAAGTTTACCACACACTCTTTTTCAAGAGTATTGCCTTTATTCTACATTTTGTTAACAGTAAATATAGATGTAAAAATATAGGAACAAATGGCAATTATTTAACTTAAGATGCCGAGTACAAATGTAAATACAGCATACAGGCAGAAGGCACTGACAAGAGCAATGCAGAGCTAAACTTCTTCAGTAACATTGGTTTTATTCAATATTTTGGCAAGAGTAAATGTAGATCTGATGTGTAAAAAAATGGAGGACAAGGGAAAATAAGCTGCAAAGTGTACATGAAGAACTAGCTGACAAATATAAGTACAATGATGAAGGACAACATATACTTACAAGAACAATGCATAACTAAATTTCTTCATAGGCATTGGGTTTATTCTACATTAATTTAAGCATTAATATAGATCTGATAATTTGGAGCGACCAGTGGATAATCAAGCTATAATGCACAATGATGTCACATAATCCACCAGGTATGAATGTAAGGACAACGATAGGACAATACGTACTCACAAGAGCAAAGCAGCGACCAACATAGTTGTGATATCCTAGGTTTTGCGGCGCTGGTTCTATCACCAATATACATCGGGTGCTATGTGATTTCTCCGGTAGCACCACCTATTTCAAGGACTTTGCTTGTACTCCTTCAGGTTCTGCAATCACCCTCTTCCTACTGGATGTCTGAAACACAAGAACAACATTTGAATGGAAAAACATGGTATGACGACAAATGTAATAGGTGTTGATAATGGATGGGCATGGCATCTTCACATATATCATGAGTAAACTAAGCAGATGGCGGTGCAACGAAGCAAAAGAAATGCAAGTCACCTTATGCAAGATATGTGCAACCAATAAAACCTTGCCAAATTAGAACATGCACCTTATTGGGTGAACAGGATAGGCCATCTGCCTTTGACTCCTTGAGCTCAGAATAGTCGTTAGGATCATATTATGAATACGAATCATAGGTCGGGAGCATGTGGGTTTCATTGCATCCACAAAGGACCTCAATCCCTTGATGCCAAGTTTGTTACCCAATGAACTGTTCCGCAATATTCTTCTGATGTGCGCATTCTTATATTCATTGTGATTACGTACAATATCTGCAAAGCATGAAAACACAAATAGTAGTGAGATTATCTTTGTAATGCAGAGGATATTGTAATATAATAGAGGCTCCTTGTAAACCCTTGTGTGCTATCACTGCATTCTGATGAGAGAGCCCATGTGTGCTGTAATATGGTGAGTAGATTAATATAATCTGGCACAACTACACACAAAAATAAGCTCCCTGTTGGGGGCCCCAAATGTAAGGATAGTTGGCAGATGATAGGTTCATAATATACCATATAGAAAGTTTATTGCCAAACCATGATAACGAGAGCGCAGAGCCAGTAGGCAGATCGTAGTGTAGATAATAGGGGTACACCATAACCACCATAAATAAATCGGGAAAGCGGAACTGGCTGGAAAACATAGGGTTTTGCTGCTACTAATATGCAGCCTATCGATCACCTACAGACCAACTCTAATCATCTGAAGGCGCACAACTGTTACTATCAGTTTAGTCTATCAAAGACCGCGCGGCTCCCACCTTTTCCGGGGTATTATGGCAGACCAACTCGAAGTGCGGAATCATTTAGCAGAACCGGCCCAGTAGAGGTGTCGACTGCAGATGTCCCTGCTCCCCTTCCTGACAAGGAACATATTGTGCTTACTAAAGAAGAACAGAAGAGGAACATGTTAAAGAACAGAAGAGGAAGCATATTCTACATGTCTGCATGCAAGTTGCGTGACTTTTCTCATTTGGGTCAGTCGACCATTTCAGGCGGTTGGATGAAGATCGTACGTCTCCTAACCCTTCTTCTTCCTCGTCTCTGATTCTTCCCATACAGAACACCGCACGGGCCGCCGACCGAACCACCGGCCTCGACCCCCCGCCCTCCCCTGAACCGCCCCCACCGCCTGTGTTCCTCTGCCACCCCCACCCCCACCCGCGTCGAGTGTTCTTCATTCGGCGAGGCTCCACCACCGCCCGCACAACCATCGTCCCCACACGAGCCCCTTCCTTCGCACTGGCGAACTCCGGCGAGCTCTGAAAAATCGACTGACCCAATTTTGAAATTTAGTCTACTGGCATTTAACTAGTGTGGAATATAAAAGGGGAAAACCATAAACATTGCAAGTATAGTGTTGAGCATGCCATGGCGGATCTGAAGGTGCAAACCGGACAAAGGCAACTTCTCAACCAATGTTTGCTTTCAACTAGAAAGTAAGTGATGGACAAGAAATCAGAGTAAAGTAGTGCCGATCTATTTTCTTGCCGCGATAAATAAGTTGAGCAGATATGAAAGAGTACCGCCTTTGGTGCGGTGCCGTGTATGCATCTGCTGAGAATTTGGCGGTGCTGCGGTAGCGTTGGCTGTCGGCAGCATGGAAGCAGATCTAGGAGGGTAGACGATGGCGGCGGGGCGCGGTGGATGAGACGGTCGTAGGAGCGGCGCCGACAAGGTGGACGACGGCGGGGATGAAGCGAGAGGCCGGGATGCAAGGATCCCGTTCCGAAGCCGCAGATGAGAGAGGTTGATCTCTTGTGATGGACGACGGCGTCGGGGTATCAGCTCCAGCATGGTGGAGGAGGACGGCGATGGATGGGGTGGCGGACAGAGGAGGGTGGGGTGGAGAGGCTGTTTTGGCGCCCACGGAGTACGAATGGGGAAATGAAGGGAGAGAGGAAGGGGGGAACCATGTCTTCAGTGCGCGCTTGTCCCAAATGCAAGGAAATTTACAAACTTAGCCCTCGTTTAAAATTTCCTACATCACAGCAATATTAGTCGGTTGGGGATAGGATGGTAATCTCGCATACACCGAATATTTGCCGACGAGAGTTTCTTTTTGGCGCCCACCGTGTATGAATCAGGGAGGGAGTCGATTTCGGCCGAGGAGACACTATGTTTTGGCGCCCACCATGTATGAATCCGGGTGAGAGGCAGTTATGTCACATTTGAGTGAAATTAGAAACCTACCCCTATCGAAACCTATAGAAATCGAGCCGATAGGCTTTGCGTGTCAGGGATAGGCGGTAATTTCCATCTCGCAGATTTTGGTTTCGGGCGGTTACTGCGACTTTCCCCACTTCGTGCAAATTTTTGCAGAGCAAGAGTGCATGTTTACCGTGCCAACTCAATTCGAATCCAGTTTGTATTCTATTTTTGTTCGGCCAGGATCCATTTGCCATTCGAATAAAATTCTATATACATCATTTTTTATATATACTTTCAAAAGCACAACACCCTTTATACACAAATATGGTTTACAAATGGCATGATCTCAGATTCATAAGGCTATATCCATCTTAATTTGGATTTCCAAATATTTGAAACCACTTTATGTTGAAATACAATGTATGCATTCCTCGCTAACTGTCTCCAATTAATGTGTGTTTCATGCGGGGTTTTTTACTTCTCAAACCATGTATAATGTGTTTCACACACGCAACATATAGTGTAATCCCGTTTAGACCTTAATTGCATATAAATCATGCATTGTCTCTAATTAAAGAATCTATGGATCACTAATATTGATAAACTATATAACATTACACGTGTCCCCAAATTCAAATGAATATGCATGTTTGATACACCAATTTGCGTCATGATATTATCGATGTCGTGATCTCCAGTTTAAATATTTGAATCCCCTTTAATCCAGATATTTGTCTCATATAGCTATCACTCACGCTTATATAGGAGTATCTCTCTAGACCTATACGCGTTCATCATCTCTCGGGTATCTCTCATGCTACCTGTATGTCGACAATGATCTTTTACCTTCGCAACACACTGATGGTACTCTCTCCCTCAACCTTCATCACTCTATCTCTCTCTAAGTATATCTCGCTCCCTGCTATGTGTCTCTAACTATGATTCTCCATGTGAAATCTCTTTCTCTCACACAAACACAAACTTCGTCTCCCGGGGTCTCATTTCTCTCTACTATTCCCCTATGTGCCACTCGCACACCCACTCTCACACAGAGATGTCTTTCGCTCCTTAGATATGAGAAGCTACGACTCTTCCTCTTAAATATCTCTTTCTCACACACAAACACAAACTCTGTCTCCCAGGGTCTCATATCTCTCCACCATTCTCTTGTATGTCGCTCACACACTCTCTCTCCCTAGAGATATCTTGCGTTCCCTCATATGTCTCTCTAGCTATCACTCTCGTTGTGAAATATCTTTCTCTCTCGCAGACACAAAACTCCGTCTCTCGGGATCTCATTTCTATCTGATATTTGTTTGTATGTGACTCACATGCACACTCTCTCTATCTCTCTCACACCCACACACATAACTCAGCCTTCTGATCCACTCGACTCCTATCTCTAACACACACTAGCTAGCATCTTTATCTTTCTATTTATTTGTTTCTCCATCAACCTTCTTTCTCGCCCTCACTCTTGCTTCGTATCATGCACACTATATATGTTTCTCTCTACATGCAGTCAAGTGCCCTCATTTTATCTTTCTCTCACACACACATAACTTCACCCTCTGGACCACTAGGCGGTCATCTCCAACACTCAAACTAGCCGATGTCCCTCTAGCTAGCATCTCTGTCTCTGTATCTATTTGTAGTTTCTCCGTCAACATTTCTTTCTCGCACGCACTCTTGCTTCCTATCACCCACACTATATATGTCTCTCCATACATGCATTTATAGGTTGATCCCTTTTGCACAATCATTGTTTCTCACTCCCTCTGCTCGCCATAGATGCATGCTCTAGGCCACACCACTATCTCTTAAAGACAAAAACACATGCTAAATTATCGAGCCTTCTTCCCTGCACTCTCACATGCATGCATATTGTCATACCGATCTCTCCCATATCGTTGATCTTATGACTTATGTCTTCTTTCTTTTATCTTGATCATGCTCGCGCGCGCACACACACACATCCAACGTATACATGTATACCTCTCGCACATGCACGTTCAAGGTCTCCTATGTCTCCATACATAGTTAATTACCCTCAACCCTAACGCCACGTCAAATCATTCTCTTCTTGTGTGCACATAACTTCCGCCTGGATGGGTAAAACACACACTCACACTTAACAATCTCCTTCTAGCTACCCCCCTCTCACTCTTCCCCAATATCCCCGAAATCAATAAGACCATCCCTTCATTTAATTCCCGCCTACATGCACCATCGATATATAGTAGTCTTCCTCGGTGTCTCTCGAACAAACACGTTCTCTCGATGTCGACTCCCCTCACGCGCGCACGCCTTCTCTTCCCTCTCTACGGGCCTTTTCTCTCTCGCACCCCCTCGTTGGTGGCCTCTGTCATACACTATGATGAAGCCACGCACACTTAAATTATATCCGCCACCGAGGACCCCGCGTCACACACACACAGACACACACACGCACCCCCCCCACACACACTAAGACTCCATCTCACACACACATGCTCTAGGCGGAGCATTTGTTCCTACCACCCTTCGTCCAACCTTACCCGTATGATAAGCAATCACCTTTATTTACTTGTATAACATGGACAAATTCCACTTTACTTTAGTAGTTAGCAAACTTATCATCTCTACTCTTATAAAAAAATGAGTTCGTGATGATGGTGTGCCTGCCATCTTGTAATATAGACCGTCCGATCTATATCTGATGGATATAAAGCAAACTATGACAATTTTACAAAAGATACCCGCACCTCTCTCCACATTTACAGACAAGGCCTTGCCTCGTTCATCGTCCTTATCTCCCACAACCTCATTGCTGAGCAATTAAAAAAGGAAGTCTCTCGAACAATCTAGCTTACTGGCCGCTGCTGCCTGCCAGCGCCGTCCATCCCCATGCCTCCGCCCAGTCCGACCACCAGTCACCACCATGCTCCACTCCTCCTCACCTTATCTCTCATCTTTCATTTTTTCGATGAAATTGTCGAGATACCAGTTTTCCGATAAAATTCTCGAGATATCATTAGCTTTTACACATGGGATTACTCCTGCATGGGTGAAAGAGCAATCATGCCCTTACATCATGTTTTGATGTTGATGACAATATACATGTAGGGGACTAACAATGGTTGTCAAGTAAATCTCAGGTATTAGTCCCCGGTTCATCGAAGTGTGTGGATCAAGAGCTTACAAAGTGATTTTACTCAAGGATGAAGCATAAAAATTGATTTCATATTTGTTTTCTTGAGTATAGGATCCCTCACTATTAAGAGGGGATCGATAGGGTTAGTTAAAGGCTTGCTCTTGCCACAAACCTCCTTGCCATACATGCACATGCTAAAACTTTCATGTTTCTGTCTCTTGGCTGCCGGATGTCCGGGCTTCAAGCCGGATGTCCGGGCCTCACGCCGGATATCCGGCCTACTTGCCGGATATCCGGGCGTAGCCATCCACAGAGCACTTTTGTGCTGTGCTGCACGCCGGATGTCCGGGTTATTCCCCGGATGTCCGAGCCTTCCTGTTACGCCGGATGTCCGGGCCCTATCCCGGATGTCCGGCCTCTACTACCCGTGGAACAGCTGAGGTTCTGTAACCTTTTAGTGATCGCGCCGGATGTCCGGCCATCTGCCGGATATCCGGGCCTTCCTGATATGCCGGATGTCCGGGCTTGGCCCCCGGATGTCCGGCCCCTCTATTTTCTGTTCTGCTTCTATTTTTGTTCCTTGTACCTTGCCAGGCCAGATGTCCGGCCCCTAGCCCGGATGTCCGGCCTGATCATTCACTTACACTACAACGGCCATATTTGTGCTCACACTATCTATAACCCTTCTTCCCCACGGGAGAGGGCAGACCATTCACTTTGAACAAACCCTAGAACACATTTCACTCTCTCTCTCATTCCTCCACACCAAATCTTAGATCCCCAAGGGATTTGAGAGTTTTTGAGAGAATTTGTCCGATCAAGTGATAGATCCACTCCTTCCCCTTCTTTGCACCAAAGGAATTCGTGATTTGAGCAAGTCTTGAGATTTTCCCCATTGTTCTTGTTACTCTTGGAGGTTGGAGACTCCTAGGTGGTAGGAGTCTTTCGGAGAGGAATCGACCATTGTGATTACCCCCGGAAAAGTTTGTGAGGGTTTGAAGACCACCCCAAGGTCTACCACTAGTGGTTGAGAAACACCTTCGTGGTGTTGTCTCAAAGGGAGAATAGGGTGAGCCTTCGTGGCATTGGTGTGCCTTCGTGGTAACATCCACCTCTCTAACGGTGATGTAGCTTCCCTCCAAGGAAGTGAACATCGGCATACATCCTCGTCTCACGGAGTTGCGGTTATTCCTAACCCTAACTCTCTACTTGTGGTTACTTGTCTCTTAGCACTTACTTATATCATATTGTGCTTGCTTACTTACATACTTGTGTTACTTGTTTATCTTGCTTAGCTCTTAGCATCACACTTGCAATTGTTAGGCTCACCTTCATATTCCGCATTATTGCCTAAAATTGCTAAGTAATAATTAAAATTTGTAATTGTACCTATTCACCCCCCCTCTAGGTCCATCTCGATCCTTTCAATTGGTATCAGAGCCTCGTGCTCTATTCTTGTGGCTTAACCGCCCTAGAGCGAGATGAACCCCGATGGGACTCCCCTTGTTGCAGATCCGAAGAATACGAGTGCGGCTTCCACGGAAGGCAAGTCCTTCACTTCGGAGGATCTGGAATGAGCTCTTGCTAAGCAAAAGGAGGAGCATGATGCCTCTCTTGAGGCCTTGGTCCAAATGAGGATAGCCACACTAACCACGATGCTTGCACCACTTTCTGGTGGTGCGGCCTCGAGGCCAGCTGTGCCTACTCCTTCACTTGGCCAACAACCTCCTAGCAATGAACACTCCAGTGTTCCTTGGCTTTATGCAAGACCTCAAATAGAGAAGCCTAAGTATAACCCTCAAGGCAAACCTCCTTTACTTGATGAAACTACCGATTTTTCTTTGTGGAGAGTTGCTATGCAGGATCATCCTCGATATGGAAATGATGAGATGTTGGAGATCTTGGAGTATGGCTACCAAGCTGTTGATCCTCAGAATCTTACTCCAAGAGAGGTATATGACAAGAATCTCAACGACACAGCAACCATGTGCATAAGAAGAGGCATGACCGACAAGGAAAAGTGACCATACATACATATCACAAGTGCCAAGGAATTATGGGATACCATTGTGAGAACCAAGACCGGTACCTCCACTCTCCGGCTTGCTCAATATGAAATTGCCAAGGGACAATTGCAAAACTTTTGTATGGAGAAAGGAGAATCTCCCAAGCAACTTCTTGAGCGTCTCATGACTCTCACCGCTGACATCGAGTCATGTGAATGTGACAAGACACAAGATGGATTCAACTTGACTAAGCGATTTCTCGTGGATAAGTTGCTTCACACTCTTGCTCCGTTTCATCACCAAATGGTGTGGGACATAAGAAAACACCATGGATTCAAGGAAATGACTCCGGATGACATTGTATCCACCTTCATACTATTTAAGAGTCAAAGGAAAATGCTACAAAACATCTTGCCATGCATGGTACCTCAACATCAAAGATCAATCTTGCATTGAAGGCCAAGCAAGTATGTGAAGAAGAGCAAAGTGAAGAAGAAGAAGATGATGATGAGTAGGATGGTGATAAGGGTGATTCAGATGAGAGCCCATCATATGAAGACATTGCTCTTTTTATCAAGAATTTTAGCGCAGGAAAATTCAAGGGAAGATTCCAGAAGAAGAAAGTGAGAAAATGCTACAACTGTGAAAAAACCAACCACTTCTCCAACGAGTGCCCTTATGAGAAGAGAGAACATAAACCAAGGTTTCCCAAGACCTTTCCCAAGAAGAAGTTGCCAAATCCTTTGAACTCCAAGCTCAAGAAGAAGGATGGGAAAGCAATGGTTGCTCATGAAGAACCCGATCCGGATGATGTTAGTGGTGTTGTCGGAGTTGCTCAAGATTCTCAAAACACGTTGAGGCTAGTCAACAAGAGTGGTGATGTTGTCACCTACAACTATATGAAGGACTACAAGGGAAACGCTCACAAGTTCCTAATGGCAAAGGCCGTCGTGGAAGATGGAGAGGACCTAAGCTCTCCTGACAAGGTCAAGGTAACCCCATGATCAAGCCCTCCTCTTTTCACTCCTCCTACTCCTAGTGAGGAGTATCTTGATGCTGAGGATAGTTATGAAGATGATGATATAGATGATCCTATGCTTGCTAAACTAAATAAGTTCATGTGCTCCCTCAAAGGAAAGAAGCTCACTATGTTTCGTATGCTTATGGAGATGGTGAGTAAGCACACCATCACCATTAAGGAACTCGAAACCCTTGTCACCGAGGAAAAGGAAAAATATGAAATCCTTGGGCGGAAAGTCCAATATGAGGAAGCACGAAATGATGAACTATGCTTGAAAATTGGTGCAAACATTGATGTTCATACTAAAGATCTTGCCTCCTTGAAAAAGGCTATTGACTCTTGTGAAGAGTTGATGAATGATAAAAGTAAGCTTGTGAAGTCTAATGCTTCTCTCTCTAAGGATTGTGAGCTCCTATCTATGTCTCTCAAGGCAAAGGAAGAAGAGCTCACTCTTCTTACAAATAGTTTTGAGATGCTCAAGCTTACTTATCTTGAAACTCTAGCCAAGGCTTACTCTTCTCCTATTATCAATGTTGATGCTTGTACTACTAACTCTAGTAGTGATCTAGCATCTATTCTTGAGGAGAATCGCTTTCTCAAGGCTCAAATCGAGAAAGGTCTCATGACATGTGCTCAAGGGCAAAAGAACCTTAATGAGGTATTGAGCCAACACAATGAGGTGTTTGCCAAAGAGGGACTCGGGTTTGACCTAAGCACAAGCAATAAGAAGAAGCCCGTTCAAAAGTGCACCACGCCTCTAAAAGAAACTTTTGTACGAGAAGGGCACAAGGAGAAAGGTAAGGTTATTAGTGGGAAGGACACAAGGGGCATTCCCACTCTCAACAAGCCAAAAGAGTTCATGCCTCCATCCTATGTACTTCGTAAGACTAAGGATGGAGAAGTTTTTGCAAAGTTTGTTGGTCCTCGAAATGCATTTCGGTTTTATGCTATTTGGGTCCCTAAGACCCTTGTGACTAACTTGAGAAGTCCCATTACAAAATGGGTGCATCTAACCAAGTAATAATTGTGTGTAGGTTGCCTTCTCCGATGGAGTAAAATGGGTGATTGATAGTGGATGTACCAATCATATGACCAGAGATAGAAAATTGCTCTACAATTTCATGGAAGCTATTCAACCATTTATGAGCATTATGTTTGGTGGAGGATCAAAAGGACAGGTACTTGGGTTGGGCAAAGTGGCTATCACAAATGACATGTCTCTTGCAAATGTCATGCTTGTCCAATCCCTTAAATACAATTTGCTTTTGGTTCGCCAGTTGGCTTCCGTTGGTTATGATACACTCTTTGGACTAACGGATGTGAAAGTCTGTAAGAGAGATACTCTCGAAGTGGCCTTTGTTGGAGAGTTGGATGGCAACCTTTACACAGTTGATTTCTCGAAAGAGAGCACATTCCATGCAACTTGTCTAATGGCCAAGGCCGACAAGGGGTGGCTATGGCATCACCGACTAGCCCATGTCTGTCGGCGTCCTGGGAACGGGGGTCCCCAGACTTGCCTGCCTGCGGCCCACGGCGTGGCTCCATCAGCAGCCCCGTACGGCCCATCTTCACCAGCAAACACCCAAGACCCTCGCGAGGCGGACGACGCAAGACCTCCTCGGGGGCAGCCTCACCAGGCTGGCTCGCGAGGGGCGGAGAGATCAAGGCAAGGGGTACCTCGCGAGGTTCCAGTGACGCAAGCCATGACGACCAAGGCCAGGCGGGTGCCAGTGCGCACAGTGTCCTAGTTTCCTCTTTGGTGCTAAAGAGGCAAGCGCAGGCGAGGAGTCCCGAGGCATCAGGCAAAGGTTTCCATATTGGTGCAACAAGACCAAGACCAGCAGGACGGCATGACGGAGGTCACCGTGGAGCGCAAGACAGCGTCACCACCAGAGCCTTTGGCAGGCGAAGACCACCTTTAGTCAGGATAACTTGTACTAGTTATCCCCCTTCAAACTGGCCGTTGTGGGATCCCTTCCCGCTCAATATTTGGGAAGAGGACCAGGGCCTCTATAAATAGGGCTAGCCACCACAGTAGAGATATGGGATCAAGAGATGATCTAGATTCAGGTCACCCTCATCCACAAGCTCACCGAGCTCAAGAACACCCCTCCTCTGGAGGCTGTTCTTCCCTTGTACTGTTCATCCTCAGCCTAAGAGGTAATCCACCACACCACACTGGAGTAGGGTATTACACCACATCGGTGGCCCGAACCAGTATAAATCTTGTCTCTCTCATTCTGTGGGTTCGTCGAGCTAAGCCTTGAGATCGCGGCGAGGTTGAGAGCTAAAGGGGGGAGAGATCTTCGTGCACACCCCAGTGTTCGAACCTCAAGGGTTTTGCCGGAACCCGATATCCGACATTTGGCGCGCCAGGTAGGGGTGCACCAAAGCCTCTCTTCCATCGGCAGACCCGCCAGTACTCTACAGCGACGATGACTGGCGACCTGAGGACCCACGCCGACCACTGGGAGCCCTGCCCATCCCAAACGGCGTCAACCACCCAAGACGACCTCAACCTCGCGCCTCGGGCGGCGCGCGCGCCGCCAAACGCTGCGGGGCGTGGGCGGCGCGACTCGGCGCCGTCCACCCTTACCCCGCGGCGCGCACGGGCCGCCACAAGAGCCTCAAGCTACGCCGCGGCAATGGCGATGCACACTCGGCGGGAACAGGCAAACATGAGGGCCGCGCTCATAGTGGCACGGGAGCTACTGCGGTGCCGACTGATGGAGAACGACCGGGATGCATTGCTAGAGCGCGTCGCCGAGCTACTGAACACCGCGGCCACGGGAGCAACGCCCTTCTGCTCCTTGCTTATGCCTCAGGCTGCGGCCGGATCGCACGGCGGGCCTCGCCGCTCCTGGGTGCCCCCGGGCGCGCCAGGGGGTTTCATCGACATCGGCGCGACCAGCGGCGCCGAACACCCAATCGCACCCGTACCACCGAAGATGGGCGCGGGCACGAGCGTTGGCACTCACGGCCCCCGCAGGATGCCGCCCTACCATCCTCAAGGCGGCATGCTGGGCCAGGCGACGTGGAGCGTGGGGCACTTCGACGAAGTTTTTAGGGCAACGGCCTCGGAGGCCTACGTGCCCCGCATGATGGACCAGGAGTACACGCCAGAAGACGACCCTGGCTCGTTCCTTGAGCCAGGCTGGGAAGAGGAGGCGCTAGAAGCCGAGGCCTTCCAGGAGCCACCCGGGAGCCTCGTCGGCCGTGCAGGCGACAACAACTACAGGGTACCGCTAATCTCTCAGGAGCAAGCTTATGCTAACCATGGGTCGCAGGTGGATCAGGTCACGGCGGTGGACGGCGGCCCCAGCTCGACAGCCCCCCTTCCACCAGGGGGAGCGCACTACGGGCTGCAAGGGAGGAGCCGGGAGCAAGGCCCCTCCCCGCATCGCGCAGAGCAGGGCGTCGCCCGGAGGTAGGCCCTCTGCCGGGGAGGCGCTGGTGAGCCTTTCCCCCGACAGAGGACCCGTGGTCGCCGCTGGCGTCCCCTTTGCCCCTTGGTGTCGTCCTGGTTTTCAAACGCCCCAACGATGGTCGAGGGTGGCGCAAGGCAGGGCCCTCGTCTAGTGATATGAAGTAAGGCTCATGCCTGTGAAGGTCTCCGCTCATGACACTCTCACATAATAATGAGTGGGGCTGTACACGCCCCGGAGTCTCAGGAGTGCCGCCCTCGGGTCTTGGGGGCTCCCTCCCACGCCCTAGAGGCAGCACTTAGCTCCGTGCTGGTGAGAAGACAAGAAGACTAGATTAGGTGCCGGACGCGGCCATTTGCTTTTAACCTCTTTTCTATAGCCCTGTTTTCTGGCATTGGATTTAAGTTTGAAGTTGAATTTTCGTTGGTATGCGCGGGGGGTGTCTTTTCTCGTTCGTGCGATTTCTTGCGATCTGGTTCCTTGCCTTGATTTGGAGTTTGCACCTGTTGCCTCCCTTCGCGAGCCCCTCGCGAGCAGGGGCTGGATGAGGCACACGCGCGCTGCGCGCACGTCCTGCCATGACTGGTGCTTACTTCTTGCGAGGCCCTCTCGGACGGATCGGCAGAAGCTCACGGCCTCACGGGCCAGTTCAGAACTTGTCCTGAATAAGGTAAATCGCAGCATTGAGTTGGCGGCGGGACTCACGGGCTCGCGAAAACACATCTCCAGCTTGGCCTAAGGAATAGAAGCAATAATCTGTTTACATGAGGGGCTTCCCCTCCCAAAATGCTCTTACAACTTCCAGGGCCTTGCCCGAGCTTTTGTGTGCAGGGTAAATAGTAGGGAAGCACTGATTCAGACGGACATGTCGCTCGCTGTGTTCCTTGGGTCGCCTTCAGACATGTCGCTGGCGTCGCTGTTGCTGTCGCTGGCATCACCATCACCGTCGCCGGCACCGCCCTCACCATCGTCGACCACGTCGCCTTCATCCGCCGCGACCACCACCGCGTCGTCCTCGGAGGCGAAGGCCCTGACTAGTGCATCCACGTTGTCTTCCACCCAGCGCGCCAGGTCGCCCCGGATGGCCTCAGGTACGGGGGGAATGGCGGCGTCAAAATCGAAGTTGGGGTAGGTGTTCTGGAGGTGGCTGAAGACGCGGGAGAACGCGCGCCCGAGCAGGCCACGGCTCCTCTCTTCAACAAGCTGGCGAGCCCTCTCGGATCGGTTCTCCAGGCGTGTCACCATGTCGGTGAAGAAGCGGAGGTGACTGGCATAATCGTTCGCATGGGGTTGAGGGGCATTTTCATCGCAGATGGTGCCGAGCGCTGTGTTGGCCCTGATCCTGAGGCCTTCGAGCATGGGGCGTGCTCGCGCTCCAGCGTCCGCCGCTAAAGCACTTCCTCCCTGTTCTGCTGCATGAAGGGCTCAGCGTTGGCGACTCGCTACTGAAGAGAAAGCAGCTCGGCGCAGGTGGAGGCCAACTCAGCCTGCACCGAGACCAGGGCGGCTGCGGTGGCCTCCTCGTGCCGTTCCGCCTCAGCTAGCCTAGACTTGAGGGCAGTAGTCCTGTCCACAGCCTTGGCTTCTACAAGCTTCAGCTTCAGATTGTGCCTGCCAGCAAGATCTGCGTGAGCCTCGGCCACCCGGCGGTCGACCTCCTCCTGGGCCTTGGCCTCGCGCGCACCGACAACCTCCTCCGCTTGGGCGACCTGACGCTCCCTCGTCTCCAACCGCTCAAGCTCAAGGCTACGCACTATGGCCTCCAGCAACAGCACTTCCTCGCGCCTCGAGATCTCCTCCTCGTCGAAAGATGCACCCTTCATCGACGCCAAGGCGGCTCTGCGCGCCTCCACCTGCTGCTCCAAGGAGGCGTTCAAGACCTGGAGCTCCCGCCTGCGCTCCTCGGCAACCGCGCGGCGACCGTCTGCCTCCCTGGCCTCCTCCAAGGCTCGGGCGCTAGCCTCGCGCGAGGTTGCCAGGGATGCCACAGCCTTTGCATTGGCATCCTCACGCTGAAGGCGCCCAAAGTTGATGGCCACCTTCAGTTGATGCCACTCCTCCACCAGCCGAAGACCCTCGGCTTCAAGGCGCGCGTCTACATCCACGAGTTATCTGCCGAGCCGGCTCATCGCACCCATTGCCTCCCGAAAGAGCTTGTGGCGGACGACACTCTGCTCATGCGCAAACTTAAGCGCACAACCAAGTCCATCCTCCACAGCGGGGGTTGCCGACGGGATCCGGGGCGGCTCACCCCCCCTTAGCAGGGGGCTGGGGCTGGCGCCTCCCGGGTCGCCGACCAGGCTTCACGAGGGGACTGGATGGGCGGAGGCCCGCTGCTTGAAGAGGAACCCAGGATCGAAGCCATCCAGCCGCTGTCCACAACCAGAGGGGGTGCCCTTGGCACGCTTGCCGCACCCCAGACGAGGCCAAGAAGGAGAGACGGCAAAGGCACGGGCTCGGGGCACCATGCAGGTGAGCTTGCCTCTCCGGCCGACCCTGCGCCGGGGGCAGCATGCGGGCTTGGGGCGCTCAAGGCTAGCGGGGGAGTCGAGGCAGGAGGAGTTTGCTTCTCAGGAGATTTCACGGCCTTAGCGGGAGGGACCCTGAGGAGCCACTGTCAGGAGGAGAAGCAGCACTCAAGGAATTGCAAAGATAAGGTACTTACTCATCTATGGCGATGTACTTCCTCTGCTTCAACGGCCGGAAGGCGCCACTGCTGCAGCTTGGGGACGCTTTCCTCTTGTGGAGCGCATCGAAGTCCACATGGAGCCAGCCGAAGCATTGGACGTGGCGACCAGCGCAGGGCGCGGCTGGGGAAGAGCCCGAGGAGACGACCTCAGGAGTGCTAGGCTGAGGGGAGCCCTCAGGCTCCGCTCCATGATGACCTGCTGAGGCCTCGGGGGCTTCAGCCTCAGGAGCAGCGGGTTGCGTCGCCCCCTCAACTGTCACCCCAGGGCAAGGGTCACGGGCTCTCGGGGACGGCACCTCGGGAGCCTTGAGCGGTGTCGACGCCTCGGCACCCGCGCCTCTGGCCACCAGCGGTACTCGCCCCCCTGCATTTACTCTCGGGGTGAGTTTGGTGCCGGCGGCATGGATGGGAACCACGGAGACAGGATTCTCGTGGGGCCTTTCAAGGCCGACTGGACGCAGCCCCCATTCGTCGAAGAGGGGCATCTGCCCCGCGAACTGCACTCTGTTTGAGCGGCAGTACAAAAGGCAGCCCTCACGAGGCATATCGGCTGGCGAGGGGTTGCCCGTGAGGACCTCAAGCACTATTCTTCGTGCTTCAGGCGGAAGCCCCGACTCCTGAAGCCTCATGCGATCCTGGTCGCCGGACATGGCCCACATCGGCTGGGAATGGCGCTGGAGTGGGGCGATGCGGCGTCGAAGGAACTCCTTCATCGCCATGGGCGCGGTCACGCCAAGGTCCCTCAGCCTCTTGAACCGGAGCCAGACAAAGGCAAGGTGGGTGCCCGCGAGCTTCTTGTGGCCTTAGCCGGAGCTGGAAACGGCGGGCGCCGACGGAGGCGAGAGCAGGGGGCTGACCACCCCAACATCCACATACACCCACTGTGTCCGAAACCCGCTCGCAGACGGTGGGAGTTCAAAGTCAATACCCGAGTCGGCCGTCGCCGCCACAGCCTGGAAGTTCAGGCACCCCGAGCTCTGCAGGGGGTCGGTCAGATGCAGCGAGAAGAAATGGCGCAGGAGAGCCACGGAAGGGGCAATGCCCACCATGGCCTCGCAGACAAAGGCGAAGATGGGAAGAAGGGCAACCGATTGGGGATCCAAGTGCAGCATATGGATGTGATAATGGGAAAGCACGGCGTTGAAGAAGGCGGAGAAGGGAGGAACCAGGCCGGCCCACAGAGCGTCGATGAAGAATTGGACCTCAGTGGCTGTCCTATCAACAGAGGCGCGGGATGCAGGCCAGGCCACTATCGCCCCCCATTCATTGAAGGCGGTGGCGAGTGCCGGGCGGACTTTGTCCATGGCTTCCTGGTTGAGCACCAGCGATCGACCCACGGCAGGTTCAATGGCTGGGGGTGGCTCGACTGAAGATTGGGAATTCTTCTTCCCCTTCTCCGTTCAGCTCAGCGCCATGGCGACAGCGAGGGCTGAGCTCAGGTAGGACTACGGGAGGAGGTTATCATTTTGGAAAGGCGGAAGAGCTGGAGGAGTGCGTCGCCAGCAGCGGGGGAATAACTGTGTAGGGCGCGGTGGCCGCCTAGCCAGGCGGATATCAAGGCTGCATGGGGAAGCGGAGACGCCCACGTCCAATCAATCGCCATGCGTCGACCAAGGACGCAGGCTGTTGGGGCCCGCGGTGCTCTGCACTTACCCCTTGGCTTCGTCTTGAAGCCAAGTCCGAGCGCGCCTTGGGCCCGGGGGCTACTGTCGGCGTCCTGGGAGCGGGGGTCCCCAGACTTGCCTGCCTGCGGCCCACGGCGTGGCTCCATCAGCGGCCCCGTACGACCCATCTTCACCAGCAAACACCCAAGACCCTCGCGAGGGGCCAAGCCTCGTGAGGCGGAAGACGCAAGACCTCCTCGGGGGCAGCCTCACCATGCTGGCTCGCGAGGGGCAGAGAGATCAAGGCAAGGGGTACCTCGTGAGGTTCCAGTGACGCAAGCCATGATGACCAAGGCCAGGCGGGCGCCAGTGCGCACAGTGTCCTCGTTTCCTATTTGGTGCTAAAGAGGCAAGCGCACGCGAGGAGTCCTGAGGCATCAGGCAAAGGTTTCCATATCGGTGCAGCAAGACCAAGACCAGCAGGACGACATGACGGAGGTCACCATGGAGCCCAAGACGGCGTCACCACCAGAGCCTTTGGCAGGCGAAGACCACCTTTAGTCAGGATAACTTGTACTAGTTGTCCCCCTTCAAACTAGCCGTTGTGGGATCCCTTCCCACTCAATATTTGGGAAGAGGACCAGGGCCTCTATAAATAGGGCTAGCCACCACAGTAGAGATATGGGATCGAGAGCTGATCTAGATTCAGGTCACCCTCATCCACAAGCTCACCGAGCTCAAGAAAACCCATCCTCAGGAGGCTGTTCTTCCCTTGTACTGTTCATCCTCAGCCCAAGAGGCAATCCACCACACCACACTGGAGTAGGGTATTACACCACATCGGTGGCCCGAACCAGTATAAATCTTGTGTCTCTCGTTCTGTGGGTTCGTCGAGCTAAGCCTTGAGATCGCGGCGAGGTTGAGAGCTAGACGGGGGAGAAATCTTCGTGCGCACCCCAGTGTTCGAACCTCAAGGGTTTTGCCGAAACCCGAAATCCGACAATGTCGGCATGAGAAATCTTCAAGATCTCTTAAAGGGTAATCACATCCTTGGACTAACCAATGTCTCTTTTGAGAAAGATCGTGTGTAGTGCATGCATAGCAGGGAAGCAACATTAATCAAAGCACCCACCCAAGAATATTGTGTCTACTTCAAGGCCTTTGGAGCTCCTTCATGTGGATCTCTTTGGGCCTCCTTCATGGGATAGTCTTGGTGGGAAAAAGTATGGGCTTGTCATTGTCGATGATTACTCAAGATATACATGGGTCTTCTTCCTCAAATCCAAGGATGAGACAAAGATCACCTTCATTGATTTTGCCAAGCAAGCACAACGCAAGTTTGACAAAGAAATCTTGGCAATAAGAAGTGATAATGGATCTGAGTTCAAGAACTACACCTTGGAAGAGTTTCTTAGTGATGAAGGGATTGAGCATCAATATTCAGCTCCATACACTCCCCAACAAAATGGTGTAGCAGAAAGGAAGAACCGCACACTTGTGGAGATGGCAAGGTCCATGTTGGATGAATACAAGTCGCCACATAGTTTTTGGGCCGAGGCCATCAACACCGCATACCATGCATCAAACCGGCTCTTCCTCCGCACTATATTGGAAAAGACTCCATATGAGCTCCTAACCAGGAACAAACCAAATGTCAAGTACTTTCGTGTATTTGGGTGCAAATGTTTCATCCTCAACAAAAGAGAACGGTTAGGAAAATTTCAATCTAAAACCATTGAGGGTATGTTTGTTGGCTATGAATCAAACTCTCACGCATATAGAGTCTACAACAAATCCAATGGATGTGTTGTAGAAACTTGTGACGTGGTGTTTGATGAATTTAATGGCTCCCATGGGGAGCAAGTTGATCTAAGTGATGTAGGTGAAGAAGATTCCTCTCAAGATATTTTGAACATGGGTGTTGGTGCACTTCTTCCAATGGAACAAGAACCTCATGATGATGAAGAATAAGATGGAAGCTTCACGCATCATCAAACTACATCAACACCCTCACCACCTCAAGCACCTATTGTTCAACCAATGCCCATAGACCAAGTACAAGATGATGGTCAAGTTTCTCTTCATGATAATCATCAAGAACAAGATCGTCCTCAAGGGCAAGAACAAGAAAGTGCAATCATTGACGATGAACCTCAACAAATGCAAGAAGAAGAAGATTTTCCACAACACATTAATGATTCATATGTTGAGGACGTGGATGATGGACATGAAGTTGAACCTCGTGAAACTCTTACCTCCATCATGCCTCGAGTGGCCGGTCGTGTTTGACAAAATTCTCACCGGCATATCAGAAGGTAGAGTCACTCGTAAACAATTGACAAACTTTTGTGCTCACTCCTCGTTTGTGTCTAGTGTTGAGCCTCTCAAGGTACAAGATGCATTGATGGACAACGATTGGCTCGTTGCTATGCAAGAAGAGTTGAACAATTTTGAACGCAACCAAGTGTGGTCATAGTCAAGAGGCCAACTACCGAGCACAACGTCATTGGAACAAAATGGATTTTCAAGAACAAGCAAGATGAGAATGGTGTAATCATCCGTAACAAGGCAAGGTTAGTGGCACAAGGGTACTCACAAGTTGAAGGTTTGGACTTTGGTGAGACCTTTGCCCCCGTTGCCCGTCTTGAATCCATTCGCATCTTACTTGCTTATGCCGCTTTCAATGGTTTTACATTACATCAAATGGATGTGAAGAGTGCTTTCCTTAACGGTCCTCTACAAGAAGAAGTGTATGTATCACAACCACCTAGGTTCGTTGATCCCGATGTATAAACTTCATAAGGCTTTGTATGGCCTCAAACAAGCACCTCGTGCTTGGTATGATCATCTTAAGAAGTTTCTACTCGATGATGGTTTGTGAGAGGGGTGATCGATCCCACTCTTTTTACTAATAGGGACAAGGGTGATTTGATCTTATGCAAATCTATGTAGATGATATCATTTTTGGTTCTCCTAACATTCATTTGTGCAAGAAGTTTGCGGCTTCAATGACCAAGAATTTTGAAATGTCACTCAGTGCGGATTTGAAGTTCTTCCTCGGATTTCAAATTCAACAATTTCAAGAAGGAATTTTCTTGTCCCAAGCAAAATACCTCAAAGATATCCTAGAGAAGTTTGGCATGTCTAATGCTAGTCCATGTAAGACACCCATGCCAACCAAAATTGCACTCACTGAAGACACAAATGGTATTCCGTTCGATCCATCTATTTACCGCTCTATGATTGGTTCATTGCTTTATCTTTGTGCATCTAGACCAGACATCATGTTTAGTGTATGCATGTGTGCTAGATTTCAAGCTTCCCCTAGGGAAAGTCATCATAAGGCGGTTAAGCATATTCTTAGATACCTTGTTCACACCCCAAAGTTGGGTCTATGGTACCCCAAGGATGCTAAGTTTGATCTCATTGGGTACACGGATGCGGATTGAGCTGGAGAGAAAGTGGATCGTAAGTCCACCTCCGGTGCATGTCAATTTCTTGGACGCTCCTTGGTAAGTTGGTCCTCAAAGAAACAAAATTGTATTGCCCTCTCCACCGCCGAAGCTGAATACATTGCTACTGCCAGTTGTGCAACTCAATTGCTATGGATGAGGCAAACTTTGAAGGATTACGGTATCACCTATAGACATGTGCCTCTTCTATGTGATAATGAAAGTGCCATCAATATTGTCGAGAACCCCAAAGATCATACCTGCACCAAGCATATTGATATTAGGTATCACTTCTTGAGAGATCATGTGGAGAAGGGCGATATTGACATTGCTCATGTTGGCACAGATATGCAACTTGCAGATATTTTCACCAAGCCATTGGACGAAGCAAGGTTTTGTCAACTTAGGCGTGAACTTGGTATCTTTGAGCTTGACAATATTATGTGAAATCTAGTACCCATTCATGCATGAACTTAATGTCTTGTCTTGATGTAGACATATATTTAGGGGGAGACATTCAATTCATGAATATTCTCACCTTACATAATGCATAAATAGAACAAACACTCTGAAAGTTATCATGGTTCTTGAACTATGGTGCTTTAACATGATGGAGTCGTGACTATGTGACCAAAGTCTACATCTTTGTGGTACTATGTTCCATATGCTCAAACATGGTGACCTCGGTCACCGCTTTTACATTGCTTGTGTGGACCTTTCGTTACTTATTTTCATTGGGTTGTTATTACATCTTAGTATGGCCTTAGATTACTCAGGTTTTCACCCCTATAATTCTCTCAAAACTCCTTGGTGGAGTCTATATCAAATCATATTTGTTGGCCCCTTCCAAATCTCTCCCCTGTCTGGACTTGTTGTCCAGTGGCCGGACATTCGGCTCCTCAGCCGGACATCTGGGCCCTGGAGCAAATTCTTCTGTTGCTCAAACTGCAATCATGCACTTTCAGTGGTCGGACACCCGGGCTCTAGCCGGACATCCGGGCCCTGAACCTATTGCTCCTTGACCCCCACACGCCAGATATCCGGGCTTATCCCCAGATGTCCGGCCCGTTGGCCCCTGTTTCTCTGCTCTCTCACCTCCGCTCGCCGGATATCCGGGCCAGGCCCCGGATGTCCGGCCCGTAGCCCACAGCCACATATAACAGGGGCGGGGCTTGGGATTTGGGAGCAGTTCCTCACTCAGCCTGTTTCTCTCCCCATCTCGCCTGACAGCCGCCGCCGTCGGGCCGTGCTCCGGCGCTGCCCCGGCCCTCTCCTCCGTCCTCCGGCCTTGATCTCCTGCCCACGGATTCTCTTCCTCCTGATCTACGGTTCTATCCAATCCATTTCATGGGTTGTTATGTGAATCTCTCGGGAGGGACCGGTGTATTGTGTGATTCACCGCCGGAGTTCTTCATGGCACGCACCAAGAACTGTGGCCCCGAGCCTTCTTCTAGGGGTATGGATGCTATTTCTCTTGCATCTTTGTCTTGTTATGACCAAATCATCTTAGGGTTTCATTATCTCTCATGTATATCTTGGCATATATATCTCTCTAGTGTCTTGGTATTTCTTACCTAAGCCTATACATCTCTCTATGTACTCGGCTAATCAACTTAATCATGGGAATGTCACATTTTTGATCTACCACTTGGAATTGTCCTCTGCTCCATCTTCCTCGACCACTCCTCGTGGCCGTTTTGCCTCGTTCTTGGGCAAGGCTCAGTCTGCTATCATGAAGGCAATCACTTTCAGCTGACAGCAGAATCATGATGTTCAGAAGCGCCTTGTCATCTCCAAGAATCAGCTCAAACATCGCCTCCATGACCGTGGGGGTCCCATGAGCGATGATGATCCTCTTCCCGCGGCTCCGTCCTCATCCACCTTCGGATTTCCATCTCGTGTCGAGTACCCCGAGTTTTTTGATGATGATGATGATGACATCTGCCAGGAGTGATAGAGTCCGTTTAGTTCTTCGCCCCTTTTTACTTGTTGTTGTCAAAGGGGGAGAAGTAGTATCCTAGTAATCTTAGGCCATGCTATGTTATGTTGACTATTTGTGTTAACTACTATTCGAACTTGTTATGTTGCTACCTATGGTACTTGATCGTGTGAGTCTATGATATTATCTTGGATTATCTTGTGGCTATGAAATATTTTTAAGTCTATGTGTTATTATGGTTTCATATGTGCATGTCTCTCACATTTATATCTAGCTACATATGCTACCTTATGGAGATTGTGTTGTACATCCTAACATATTCATCCCATGCACACATTGAGGGGGAGCTAAAAGCAAATAGAAACATAAACTTATTCTGTACTTTTGCTCTCATGATTGTCAATGCTAAGATTATATATTGCATCTATGATACTACATGTATGGTTTTCATCAACAAACAAAAGGGGGAGATTGAAAGAGCAATCATGCCCTTACATCTTGTTTTGATGTTGATGACAATATACATGTAGGCGACTAACAATGGTTGTCAAGTAAATCTCAGGTATTAGTCCCCGGTTCATCGAAGTGTGTGGATCAAGAGCTTACAAAGTGATTTTACTCAAGGATGAAGCATAAAAATTGATTTCATATTTGTTTTCTTGAGTATAGGATCCCGTACTATTAAGAGGGGATCGATAGGGTTAGTTAAAGGCTTGCACTTGCCACAAACCTCCTTGCCATACACGCACATGCTAAAACTTTCATGTTTCTGTCTCTTGGCTGCCGGATGTCCGGGCTTCAAGCCGGATGTCCGGGCCTCACGCCGGATATCCGGCCTACTTGTCGGATATCCGGGCCTAGCCATCCAGAGAGCACTTTTGTGCTGTGCTGCATGCCGGATGTCCGGGTTATTCCCCGGATGTCCGGGCCTTCCTGTTACGCCGCATGCCCGGGCCCTATCCTGGATGTCCGGCCTCTACTACCCGTGGAACAGCTGAGGTTCTGTAACCTTTTAGTGATCACGCCGGATGTTCAGCCATCTGCCGGATATCCGGGGCTTCCTGATATGCCAGATGTTTGGGCTTGGCCCCCGGATGTCCGGCCCCTCTGTTTTCTGTTCTGCTTCTGTTTTTGTTCCTCATACCTTGCCAAGCCGGATGTCCGGCCCCTAGCCCGGATGTCCGGCCTGCTCATTCACTTACACTACAACGACCATATTTGTGCTCACACTATATATAGCCCTTCTTCCCCATGGGAGAGGGCTGACCATTCACTTTGAACAAACCCTAGAACACATTTCACTCTGTCTCTCATTCCTCCACACCAAATCTTAGATCCCCAAGGGATTTGAGAGCTTTTGAGAGAAGTTGTCCAATCAAGTGATAGATCCACTCCTTCCCCTTCTTTGCACCAAAGGAATTCGTGATTTGAGCAAGTCTTGAGCTTTTCCCCATCGTTCTTGTTACTCTTGGAGGTTGGAGACTCCTAGGCGGTAGGAGTCTTTCGGAGAGGAATCAACCATTGTGATTACCCCCGGAAAAGTTTGAAAGGGTTTGGAGACCACCCCAAGGTCAACCACTAGTGGTTGAGAAACACCTTCGTGGTGTTGTCTCAAAGGGAGAATAGGGTGAGCCTTCGTGGCATTGGTGTGCCTTCGTGGTAACATCCACCTCTCTAACGGTGATGTAGCTTCCCTCCAAGGAAGTGAACATCGGCATACATCCTCGTCTCCCGGAGTTGCGGTTATTCCTAACCCTAACTCTCTACTTGTGGTTACTTGTCTCTTAGCACTTACTTATATCATATTGTGCTTGCTTACTTACATACTTGTGTTACTTGTTTATCTTTCTTAGCTCTTAGCATCACACTTGCAATTGTTAGGCTCACCTTCATATTCCGCATTATTGCCTAAAATTGCTAAGTAATAATTAAAATTTGTAATTGTACCTATTTACCCCCCCTCTAGGTCCATCTCGATCCTTTCAATGGGTTAATCACAACAGGTGTTTTGTAAAAAATTCCATATTGATGTTCCGTGCAATGCATGACCATCTTGCTAGTAATGATATAACGCAAATCACGAGGAGGAAGAGACATTTTTTTACACAACCACGTTAACATGGCCACGTAAATCACTAGCTAAAGTGTAATACCATTATACTTATATCCCGATGCAAAAGGTTGGGTACATGTCCGAAGAGTAGAGTCGCACACACGCACTCTGTCTCTCAGAATCTCTCACACACACCAGTTACGTGACGCCCACTTAAGTAGACAGGTATGTTACAATTTGAGCACCCGCGCGTACACGTGATGGTGCACATTTATTTAAGCCGGATGGCGAACTCAAACAATAGCCGCATTCATTCCTCTCCCGCCGCCTCTTCTTTGGTCGCCGTAGCCCGGTAGCCATGGCCCGGCCGAAAGTAACGACATACGCCATATTCCCGCTGGAGCGGCGCTTTAATCTAGAAATTTTAGTGGTCATGCATGCATCTTTTTGTGCTAGCACTCCTATATAAGGGTTGACCGGTCGCTTCCCGCGGACGTGCGTGGGCGGTGGAAGAGGAAGGAGAAGGGAAGCGGGCTGTGGAGTAATGTTTTTTACCACATTTTCTTACGAAGCTGAGTGCAATAATTGAGTAGTTTTGCAAACTACCAGTACCACCACCACGCCCGCGTCTGACCGCCCTGGCCGACCCAACCCCCTCCCTTGCCGGTGCGCGCTTCCCGCGTGAAACGGTCAGCGTCGCCCCGGAATGTTAGTGCCGCATTAATGCCTGACCAGAGTGGAGGCGACCTCTAACTGGCGCCGGCTTTGAAGCAGCGCAATGGCCGAGAGAGCGTCGCTTCCCGGTGCACGCGACTGCTCCGCGTCAAGGCTGGCCATAGTTTGGATGAGTCTCCATCGTGGGGAGCCACACTAACTGCGATGATATGGACTCCCATTGCCCATAGTTATGGATCATTCCATCTATGAAGAACACGTGGGACTGGAACTACGAGACGGACATGTACCCAGGAGTGGACGTACGAACCTGAGTAATGTAGCGCAGTAAGTGAAGTAGAAAGGCACAAATAGTATGAACATGCATGAAATATAGGCATTTGTCTCTTACTACCACTAAATGTTGTACGTGCAATGTCCGGTGATGTTATGGAGGACGTTCCTACTCTACTACTACTATATTAATTGGAGGCACATATTAGGTTTTATATTTGTTTACATGTATGCCCCGATACCTTCCAACTAACGTGTCTTTCTCTCCGGGTCGCACTTTGTATCGTTCATACCACTAGTACTACTACGTGTGGTCTCTGACCAGAAGTGGAGACGCTCTACCACGTTGTTCATGTCCCACTCCTTTCGCTGACGTGTGGTACATCCAGCACGTGCCGTGTTTGGCACTCCATCGTAAGAGTTGAAACACTAGCATTCACCAGAAATAAAAAATAAATATAAATCAGCAGTGATACTATACCACGCGGTTTCCTTGCTCCTCGATATCGGAAAGAATACTTCCGTTTGCCGACATGTGGGACGTCGACCATCCTGGTCCACTTGCCATGCCCGCAGAACTCCAAGGGAGAGTCACCCCGATCGTCGCGCCACCGTAATTACTAATGAGCCGTCAAATCACAGGCCCAACCTTTCCCACTGTGAAGTTGCTCGGATGAAGGAACCATCATGACTTCGTTGAATTCCGCTTCTTGAAGAAAACTACTATACCAACAGTACAGCTAGCTACAGTAGTTACTCCAGCAGAGGCCTCCTTTGGTTCATAGGATAGGAATTTTATAGGAATATGAAAATCATAGGAAGTGAGATGGCATGCATCTCAATTCCTATAGAGGAAGAGATGCCATTTGATGCATAGGATAGGAATTTTTCCATTGAGTCTAGGCTAATGTACTGGTAATTTGCTCTAAAAACTACAGTAGTAACTACTCCCTCCGTCTAGGTGTGTAAGTCACCCTACGAAAACCAAATAATCCCAAAACACTTAGGCACGGTACATTAACTCCCTTCTTGTTTCTTGTTTCGGGACACATCAACCAATAAGAGATGTGGGCAGTGCATGCTTTCAATTACTTGAGAATACCAAACATGACATGTAGTGGTTAGTTCATTGCATGCAATGCTATTAATAGCAAAACCATTAAGTTCTCTCGTTTTCCCCTCCGTCTTGGTCGCCGTGCACAACCTAAGATGACTTACACACCTAGACGGAGGGAGTAGTACTGGTACATGCTCATAATTAATTAAACAAAATTACGGGTGACACAGACACACACACACTAACTACTAGTACTACTACTTCTCACATGCTGGCCAGACGCCGTCGTTCTCCTTCCCGGCTTTGTCGGCGACACCCCACCGTGCTTGAATCTCCGCCGACCTCTCCGCAGCAGCGCGTGCGTCCTCTTCTTTCTTGAGTGCTTTCTGAATTTTCCGCTCCCTCTGTGCGGCTTTGGCCGCCTCTTTCTCTACCGCCCATTCGGCCTTGGCAGCTTCAAATTCCACCCACAGAGGTGTGAGCGATGAACTCGGCACGGCGGGATGCCATTGCTTCCCTACCATTCTGTGTGCGGCCATGGGCGGCGAGAAACTCGGCGCGGCGGGATGCCATCGCTTCATTACCTGTTAGTGTGCGGCGCGGTGGCATGAACGACGCTTGGTGACAGCTCTGGGGTGGAGTGGTCGGACAACCGTATAGTGCATTGGTTTGTCAAGAGCTCAAGGACAGAAGATTAAGGAAATTTGGATTCCCCTTCAATCCTGGTCATTTATTACCGAGTAAAATGCATTGGCGGTCATCGAACTTGTCTTGATAGCTCACTTTGATCATTGTATATGAGATATGGTGATTATACGGTCACTGGCTCAGCGTATAGCTCTGTATTTGTCTGGTTGACCAGTCAAACAGTCCGCATGCGCCTCATCAGCTCATGTTCTTTATCTATCTATCTATCTATCTATGTGGGCCTACCTGTCAGTGGAGAAAGAAATAAAAACCAAAATTATGTGTATGTGAGGAATCAAACAACGGACTCGTCGCTGCAACGCACACTTGTCAGCCAAATGAAAATGAAATACTTTGCGTTAAATGCACAAATGGAGTTTTTATATTATACGTGATGCACACATTAGCGCACACCGTCCATAGAGGCAAGTAGCATGTACGCATGCAGACAGCCAGACACTCACGCTCATGCTATCAAACCATGCTAATGCATGCACGTCGCCCTCTCAATCAAAGTCCTGCTCATGGCGCAACGCAAATGGCGAGCCTGTCACCTGCGCGCCCCGGCGGTGCATGGCATTACTGTTTAGACGTTTGCTGGAGGCCTCCGCGAACACCGAGCATGTATTCACCGGGCTCAACACCAACGGTCATACTCGTGACTCGGCGCCTTGCTCATGTATATCGTCCATCACAACGACAATCTATAAAACAACCTAGCTAGAGAGGGTAGTATGGTATGGAGTATGTACTATCATGAGCAACTGATCATAGTGCCACTACACACGAGTGTGAGTCTGATCGATTCGTCCATTATTCGTAAGTTATGCATGGTTGTGTGGTGTCTAATGGTGGTCGTCGAAGGCTAGCTCGCGACAAGAGCGGTTGCATGGATGCCTGGTTGTCAATACGTGCCGCATATGCTTCAAAGGCTCGTCATCCATGAGTTCACATTTTACCACCACGCCAGCGTCTAACCGCCCTGGCCTACCGAAACCCCTTCCATTGCTAGCGCGCGCTTCCCGCCTGAAACGGTCACCGTCTCTCCAGAACGTCAATGCCGCATTCACCGGACTTAACTGCAGGTGCAGTTGTTACACTGGCATGCGGGCCAGATGCCCGTTGGGCCCACATGTCAGTGACCCAACGCACCTACAGTTAAGTCATTGAAGCAGCGTCCGCATTCACGCCCGACGCGACCTCTCACTGGTGCCGGCATTGCAGCAACGCGGCGCCCGAGAGAGCACCACCCGCGCGGCATCCCGGTGCAAGCGACTGCTCCACGTTAACGACACCACGGCCATCCTTCCATCCGCCGCCCACACTAATGACATGCGGCTGCCGACGAACCTACTCCGGCGCCAGCCGTCCATCCGTCTGCCGCGGCTCATTGCCATTCGCCCTCTATATTAACTTAAGCCCCAGCTCCCAGCCATAGCCAAAGACCCACACTCATTCTCCTCTGGTCCCTTCCTTCCGTTGGCACCACTCCAACCATGGCCTCCTGGCACTCCAAAGCTCTATTGGATATACTGTCGCAGGAGCAGACGAAGGACATCGGCGGCTTCGCTCCGAGCGCGCTCCAAATCTCTCTTGGACGTACTGTCGCAGGAGCAGACGAAGGAGATCGCCGGCTCCCCCTGGCCGCCCTCCGCCGCCATGACCACGAAGCCGACGCGCGTGCGAGGGCGCAGCCGGCAGTGAGGAAGAGTAGTACACGGTAGGTCGCCGCCGCTCTGGTCCAAGGAAGGCCACCGCTCCTCCATCAGTAGACGCCAAGCTTGGTGGGATAAACATCGGCGGCCGATTAGCCGCTTGACGGCGACGTGGGGGCGGAAATCATCATAACCTTGTCCTCCGGAGGAGGAGGTTATCGAGGCGGATGAGGAGGAGGAAAAGGAAATGGCCGGCTTTTCGGGTTCATGGCCGGACATGGTGGTCGGGCGCCGGCGATCGTTTAGATTAGGTTTATAGTAGGTTTTAGTACGGTTTGTGCTAAATATGTAATAAATTTCGTCCAGTTTATAGGAAGAGTTTTCGAAATGTAATGAATTTCATCCGGTTAATTTGAAATTTGCTTTGTTTGCACGAATTTCGTCCGGTTAGTTCATATAGTTTTCGAAAGGTATGCGGGCAGCATTGGATGGCATCCATCAGGGTCCTCGCACAGATGCCGGTGTAAATTTGAGGGCCAGCGCTGGAGATGCCCTAACTATCATGCTATAATCGCTAACAGTGATCCATTATTTCGCAGGGAACAGTTATCCCTCGATCAAAATCAGATCCGCCGTGTTTCGCACTCCTCCCACGTAAGAGTGTAGACTCTTGCTTACATAAAAATGGAGCAAGTGGATGGCACTGTAGCATGTCGTATCACTCAAACTAGCCCGCCTAACGCGCGGGAAAGCACCACCCTCGTCATTTTCTTCTGGATTTCTATTGATCGATCGCACGAAAATGTTACGCTTTGCAAGTTCAAAAGGAAAAGGCGGCACACTTACGACTCGCACGCGTCGCACCCCTGATAGTCCGGCTCGCACGCTGCTCACCAGAGGGGACACGCGTTGTCTTGCACTTTCACTGACATGTAGGACTGCAGTTGAATAAACCGTCAATAGCCGAAATCTAATCGCTCGGCGGGCGTCGGCTGAGAAGAGGGAGACGGGGAGGGAGAAGTGATCGCCCACCCGCCGCGCACGGATTCCAAGAAATATATGGTGATAATGTGAGGTGGGCCATGCGGAAGTTCGGGCCGCTTCGAAGCCCGCTTCTGACCGCCCTGGCCCACCAGAACCCCCCCACCCCACCACCTCCCCGCGCGCGCTCCCCCCTTAGACACCAGCTGCCCGCATTCATAGCAAGTAGTACCAGTAAAATTCTGGGCTATAAGGGCATGTGCAATGGTTGATAAGATAGTCTTATCATAAGTCTTGCATGTAATTTAGAGATGACAAAAAACATGTGTACAATGGATCATCTCTTAGCCTTATCTTCAATAACTAGTTATTCCTAAAAACATGGTGAAACATATTGTGCTAAAAGATCATCTCTTGTCTTCTCTTAAATAAGAGAAGACAAGCCTTTTCTTTCCTCCACCTCATCATTTATCCTATGTGGCATCCCTACAATAGAACCATTGTACATGCCCTAAGCCCGCTTATGTGGAGGAGAGAGAGGCATTGACAAAGTCAAGGAGTGGGATTTGCAAGGGCCTGTCTCTACATGTGCTCCTAGGTATAAAAAACTAATTCTAAAAATAAGAGGCATAAAAAAACAATTGAGTCTAAAAAAGAAAGGTAAAAAACATTTGAGAGGAAATAGATAGAGAGAAAGTGAGAAAAAGTTGTAACCTTATAGCCAACCTTATAGTCAACACTATGGTAGTATTACATGAGGAAGGAAGGAGTGGTGCACATGCCAAGTTCACTGGGCTGCCGTGTTTCACACTCCTCCGTCGTAACAGTGGAGACAATAGGTTTCATAAAAAATAAACAATGAATACTCGTTGCTCGTCCACTATATCAAAAAGAATACTTTCATTGGCCGACTTGTGGGACGTCGACCATCCTGGTCCATCTGCCATGCACAAAATTATCCTGGTCCACCCCGGTCGTAGCGCAGGCCCAACCTTTCCCACTGTAAGTTGGTCGGACGAAGGAACCATCATGACTTCGTTGAATTCCACTTCTTCAAGAAAACTTACTGTACCCGTAGTACTGCTACCACACGCGAAGACTAGACGGCACTGTACCACGCCATATCACTGAAACCCACTAGGCCAAACTAGCCCGCCTAGGATTTGTACTCCCTCCGTTTCAAAGTTAGTAGTACAAAGTTGACTCATCTATTTTGGAACGGAGGGAGTACGTCTCTGTACTGCTATGGTTTTGTGTTGTACGTCTCTGTACTTTTGCTACGATTTTCCTACCCTATGAACCAAATGAGGCCTGAATGTATCTGTGTCGACTATTGTCTGATCGATCGCTAAGCCTACAATTTTAGGAGCTTGGGCTATTGGCCGATCGACGACGAATCAGTATAAGCGTACCACGAGCTCATCAGCCCCAACGTTTCTCTTCGGTGAGTGTTTTGAGTACTATAGCTCGCACAGTAGCTAGCCTACTAACACCAAGAATCATCAAACAAGCCCTGCTGATATGATAAACAGTTCAAACTTACATCTAAGCATGCCATATATTACAGCAAAAGCTGGTGAGGATACATCTGTTTCCACAACTCGGAGAGGGTTCGCATGATTCACTATCAAACAAAAGTAGCAAGTACCGCCCACACAAGTCAGTGCACTAGCCCTAAGATGGTTTGATAACACGCATCATTCTGGTAATTAAACACAATGCAAACTACCCTGAAGGATTAGCGCGACCAACTATTTCTTGTCATCAATCTCTCGGGCAATGACAACAGCACGGATAGCGGCATGGGAATCGATCTCTGGGTCGATGTCCACCTCGACATCGAAATCGATCTCTGGGGCGATGTCCACAGGATGGACAGCGTCATCGAATCGATCTCCGGGGCGATGTCAACAGGACGGACCGCGATATCGAAAACGATCTCTGGGGTGTAGTCCACAGGACGGGCAGCGACATCGGAATCATCAAGGACGTCCACCGGCACCTGCACAACCCTAACATATTAGCAAGCACATTGCAAATAATCAGAAACCACAACTATGGCAAGCCATTATTTTTTACCTTGTGCAGCTCATCGGGGGATCCCATCCCTCCCGGGGCCATCTCCTCGTCCTCGATGGGGGCCATCACCTTGCGAGGGGAATGCTGCTTCTCAACAGCAACTATCTCCTCAAACTCGGCCTTGAGCCTCGCATAGGTGACATTAGAGTTTCTGGGGTAGGCACGGTGGGGCCCTTGCTGTTCTTCCAACTTTCTTTGAGGAGTTTGTCCGCCAACATCGTCAACTCTTTGGCCAGTGCTTGTTTCTTGGAGTTCTTCGTCTCCATGGGTTGGCCCGCCAACATGGTCAACTCGTTGGTCAGTGCTCGCTTCCTGGAGATCGCTGTCTCCAGTGGGTTGTCCGCCGGCAACTCTTTGCCTAGTGCTCCAGGATCCATCAATGAACTGACAAACAAAAAGCAATCGAAAGGAAACCACAATCGCAATGAAAACGGGAAAAGAATAGGCTGTGAGAATCGGTCGGTGCTTCGCAAAAAGAAGATTCTTGGAATGAAAATATAGTAGCATCACTGATTCGCCCACCTTTCCTTCGTCGGTACAGAAGAAAAATGGCAGAAGTGAGTAGCCTGGAGTGAGGTTTTCTTCAAGAAAGGGGAGAAAGGGCTTCAACGATCGTTCCAGTGAAATGATGGTTGCTTCGTCCAGCCCAACTTCGAGGCCGCTTCGAGGCCACACCGGGTGACCGGTGAGTCTCCACTATAGCACCTCAGTGTGGTTTGGTGGATGGCATGCGGGCCCGGATGCTTTGATGTCCCACATGTAGATAGAGTGGCTAGTCATATAGGAGTACTCAATATTGTGCACCGCGACCAAGGCGGAGAGTAAAACGAGAGAACTACACATTTATTTACGGTGTAGATTCACTCATTTTGCTCTAGTACTACTCATTTAGGGTGTAGTGTAGTCACTTGTTGAAATATCTAGAAATGCAAATACTCCTTTCTGGTTTACAGGGCTATACTAGCAAGTAGTACTACAATAGTGGGCTCAAATAGCAATTTTGTCTCATGCAAGAGCCTGGCTATATGTGTGCTCCAAGCCCTTCTCGACCCACTTTTGGGTGTTTGGTAGGGTGTATGAAGGGCGCATGAGTACGCACTAGCTTAACACAAATACACTAGGAGGATGCATGAGAAGAGCATGCATGAAGAGGGGTGCTGGGATGAGCATGCACGAAGAGGGAACAACTATGCTGAGATGAGAATGCAACCAAACACACTGTGGCGAGCGTTCGCAACTGCCACATTCGGGTTGCGCTTGGCTCTTCGCCTCTTCGAGAGGATGAACAATCATGTTACTACTACTTCTACAATATTGAATACACTGCTGCATGTCCGTCCACCGTGTGTGGGAGGGATAGCTTGTTGTAGTACTCTATAAGGCTAGTTGTAATGGGAGTATCATAGGTAGTACTCCCTCCGTTCCTAAATATTTGTCTTTCTAGAGATTTCAACAAGTGAGTACATAGGGAGCAAAATGAGTGAATCTACACTCTAAAATATGTCTATATACATCCGTATGTGGTAGTCCATTTGAAATATCTAAAAAAGACAAATATTTAGGAACGGGGGAGTATCATGCATGCCAACTAGGCAAATTTGATGAGGTGGCATAGAAGTAAATGAAGAAAGAGAGGGTTGAGTATCATATCATGATACCGTATCATATTAAATGTTGTGCTACTATGTGTCATGCATGCTAATAAATGAAGTCATCGATGATACTAACATATGATACTATGCACTATGGATGTGTAGTATCATACACTAGTATCATATGCATGATACTAGTATTCCATTACGACCAGCCTAAGCAAAAGCCTATCCTCGTCTGCGAGCCACCACGTGCATGGACGAGGGAGAAGGCGTGTAGTAGTAAAATCAAGCTTCTCCTTGTTGTACGAGTTGACATGACACATCATAGCACTGGCCCCACATGGTTGCCTCTAAACTTGGCTGAAAGACCCGCAGTGTACAATACTCCATTTGCTGCAACCTCTAACATTTACCCACCACAAATTAAAATATATATTCCTGTCTTGACCAGATGAGCATGCAAACTACAATCACCAGGATGACAGGTAGGGCCATAAGATTATTTTAATCAAAAAAAAGCATGGAGCCTACCCCAACGATTTTAAGCTTACAGGCATGGTACACGCTATCCTAGACTACTCTACACATGAAACTGCCACACGAGCGTCCGGGCTGCGCTTGGCTCTTCGCCTCTTTGGGAAGTCAAACAATGATGGAGTACTACTGCAGTGGAGGAGTACTACAGTATGCTTCTGGCCATCTGACACCGATTGAACTGCTGCATGTCCACCGTGTGCGGGAGGGAGAGCGTCTAGCGAATGAAAGCTTCTCCTAGTCCTACCAGCCACCACGCTCATGGGCGAGGGAGGGACGCAACTTCATTGACTTACTGCTCCTGCCTTTGCATGCATAACAGGTGGGCCCAACAGGCGGGTGGCCCACCTGTCATGCAGCCAAAGGCAGGTGCAGTTAAGGCACTAGAGCTCAGTCCGCGAGGGAGAGGGTGTTGTAGTAATCAAACTTCTCGGTCTTGTACGAGTTGACGCGATAGATCAAAGCACTGCACTCGATATATTTCAATAATTTGTGTTTACCGATGCATCTCCTTTTGATACTTGCATGTGTTGATTTAATGCACCTTGCCAAATTTTGACTATAAATTTAACTAACCAAATGTTCATGCATGTCACCAAAAAATTACATAATTGACAACTATGTTCAAATACGAATCAAACGATATAATTTTTGTTAACATTCACTAACATTTTGTCAGTTAAATCTTTGGTCAAAATTTAGCACCAATTACAAAGGGGCCCAATACATATTGTACTCTCACATTTTGTTTTGAGGATACTCCCGCATAGAAAATATAAATAATAATGCATGTTGGGGCAGCCCACGTTTCCGATAATTTTAGTCGTGGGCTTGTTCACAAATTTTACAAGGGGGTGGTTGTTCATTTAATGGAGGGTCTTGTACCAAACTTGAACGATACAAAGTGCGACCTGGCACACCGTAACACCACTTGGAATAAGCGGGTAGCTATCTCAAAAAACAATCAACAACTCAAAAAAAACGGCGACCTGGCACGTACACAATTTTAAACGATTGTTTTGATGGAGTGAAAAAGGAAAACTACCCCACTACGTATATATAGGCCAGAGCCTCCGCGCTTGCTTGCTAGGGTTGCTCTATTCACACACTCTCATCCTCTCCAAATCTAAACAAGATAGCGACGGTAACACTGTCTTTCTATCCTCACTGCTGGTTACAGATCCGGACGTATCCCCCTCCACCGGTGAATGGGAGGAGGGGCAGCATTTAGGCCGTCGTCGACAGCGAGGGAGGAGACCCACTGCCGGTCGCACCGTTATCTCTGGCCGAGCACCGGCGCGGGAGGTCCTCCGAACCCTTCGTCGTTGCCCTAGTGTGGGCGGATCCGGCCTCCTGCCACCCACCTATCCACATCCCGACGACCTTCAGGTATATCTTCCTTTGAAACCGCCCTAGATCTACTTCCCCAGCTCGCTACGTCACTGCATGTGCATCATTTTCTACCTCTCAGCCCCTCTCGATCGGATGGTCCAATGACACATACTCCCTCCATCCCAAAATTCTTGTCTTAGATTTGTCTAAATACGGATGTATCAAATCACGTTTTAGTATTAGATACATCCGTATCTAGACGAATCTAAGAAAAGAATTTTGGGAGGGAGGGAGTATTTTTCTTCTTCTATTGTTAGAGGTAAAGCTACTTCATGGAGTTGAATCTTGTACTTGGTTCAAACAAGAAATAAAGTGGGGGTGGGGGAATTTAGTATGTACATCGTACTTGGTACAAATAGGAAGGATAGGGGTGAAAGTAGTATAGACTGGTCATCCAACCGGTCTCTTGGTCGAAAAGGAAAATATAGGGGAAACGTTGTACACAGTGGTATGACCAGGACTAGATTTTCTATCCACACATAAGATGGTTGCATGCCTCCATTTCCAAAAAAACGTAGGAGTAGGTGGCTAGAGTGAACAAAAATGGTACCAACCCAGATATGTTTCTTGGATGTTTGTTTCTCGGGGTAGCAAACTCTGAATCACCACTTTATGCCCTGGTTTAGGTACATGGTGCTGGACTGCTGGTGCACCCACTATCCCATGCCCTTATACCAAATATTTAGTTGTTCTTAATCTAATGCCCCTGGTAAAATGAAGCCATGCCACTGTTATAAGCCATGACAAGTTTAGCAAAATGTTTTTGCCTGTAATTGTTTGAGACTCTGACTATTTCCTCTGTAGCTATTTGTGCAAACAGGGATATCCATTTCACCTGGTTGCTGTTGTGACCCTTTGGTGCACTGCACAAAACTCTTCTTAAAAGAAGTGACTTTTGTGTTGTTTAACTGGAATGTCAGAATGGAACAGTTGGTTCATTTTGGTGGAACTGCACAAAGGAAGATCTGTGTTCCAATCCTCATCATCCATATTGGCACCATAACCTTCCTTTAGGTAAGAATGATATTTAATGCATGTGTTCATCTCTATTTTGCGACTGCCATGAGAAAATAATGCTATTGTTTACTAGTACACTTGTACTCCCTCACTGACAAAACCAATTCTGAAATAGAAGGCCAATCATGTACTTGGTTTCCCCAACTGGTGAGGAGAAAGAGAAACAAAGCATGAAGAGGAAGAAGAAGAAGAATAAACAGTGCCAAGGTGATCTTGCTGAAGCCGAGGCCTCAGTCGAGGCCATTCAAGGGCTCCGGCAACGTCTACCTTACATGTGAGACGATCATCCAGGGAGCCCTTCCACTTCTGCGTATTGTCCATGATGAATTTGATGCTACTGTTAGAGTAATATGCTAATGCCTTTCTATCCTTTCTCACTAAGCTAATGAAGGTTTCACCTTGTTCCTACTTGTGCAAATAGGGATCATGTTGTGCCAATCATACATTTCAGTGGAACTACACAAGACAGTACAATGAACAATATCCCAGCCAGTGCTTTAACTCTGCTGAAAGTTCTTGATAATATTTCGATATAATCTCAGCACTCGTAAACAAGAGTGATTTCAACCATACATTTGAAGTGCACAAAAATATATACTATTGAGTGATTCCAGTGAGTGCTTTATCATCTCTTCTGGGACTACATGAATAAGGTTTTTTTGTTTAGGTTGGTAGCGGCCTAAGGCCTTCATCCATATTAGTTTGTTGTCATCTCTATTTGTATCATGCTACTGTCATGAGAAACTCCTTTATCTTTGCACGTTAAAGTTTTGCAACCTATGATACATGGCAATGCTTTGAGTGTTGAGCTAATTGGCACTGATTAAATAAACTAATACCTCTCTTTAAGCAAGACTACTATGTTGCTAACTTTGCCCATTAAGATAATGAGGGTGCTTCTATTTGTTAGTGTATGTTTCATCAACTAGTCCCACTATTATAGTAATCTCAGTCTCTCAATATATGTGCCAACAGGGATGCTCGATTTTGGTGGAACTGCACAAAAACTTTGGGTGCTTCATTGCCTCGACAGCTTCCTTCCTTTCCTGTCAGTCGCTAATCTGGGCTTGCTTCCTTCCTTTGTTGTTAGTCGCTTGGCTTATCTCGGCTTCCAGTCAAAGGAAATAGTAATTGATATGCTACCTCACACAGGTTGGTACTGGTCTTTATCCTCATTATTGTGCTTGTCATATGTATTGGTAATTTGGTATTGTGCTACTGTTTGCCAATTTCATAAAGGAGTAACTTGGAGCCTGAACTCGCAGGCAAATCATTACATTGGGTGATTTCAGTAGAACTGCACAAAAAGATCAGATGGACAGGTACTTATGATGCTGCTATGTACTCCAAAGTTCACTCAGACAAGCATCAATGTTGACAAGAAGAAGTGCCTATATTCATTTGAGTATCAACCGGCGTCAACCAGTTGTCAAACTTCAAGTATTAGGAGAGTGAACGCCAAAAATATTGCTTGGCGCATAGCCCAGAAAAACGCAGTCCAGTCTTTGGTCCCAACTTGTGCCTTTTGGTTATCGGCACATATGGTAGCGAACTGTAAGGCATGGAGTCTAAAGATTCCAGACAAGTTGGTTGACGCGTATATTCATCTGGCACTTAATCAGTCTGCACGCCAGGGATGCTCCATTTCAGTTGAACTGCACAAAAAATTTGGGTGGTTCATTTTCTCAACCGCCTCCTTTCTTGTCTGCAATGTAGAATTTTGGCGAGCTACAGGACCAAGATGAGCCAGTAAACTAGTTGGATGAAAGTAGTGTCCAAGTTCCTCAAACCTCCCTCGGCACGAGGCCACTATTTGAGGATAAACCTACAAGCAAAGTTCAGATTGTCTGTGCTGCCTCTTATGTACTCGAAAGTTTACTCGTACAAGCATTAATTTTAGCAAGAAGTACCTGCACGCTAGGGATGCTCCATTTCTGTTGAAATGAACAAAAAATTTGGGTGGTTCATTTTCTCAACCGCCTCCTTTCTTGTCTGCAATGTAGAATTTTGGCGAGCTACAGGACCAAGATGAGCCAGTAAACTAGTTGCATGAAAGTAGTGGCGAAGTTGCTCAAACCTCCCTCGGCACGAGGCCACTATTTGAGGATAAACCTACAAGCAAAGTTCAGATTGTCTGTGCTGCCTCTTATGTACTCAAAAGTTTACTCGTACAAGCATTAATTTTAGCAAGAAGTACCTCCGACTGAACACCATTTACCAGTCTGTACCCTAGGTAATTAAAGTTCGTCCATGGATGATATTGGTTGTGATATCAATCATTTGGTTGCATAAACATGCTGAACATGTGTATATCTGAATCTTTTTGTGAATTATCTATGAATATTGTCGTGTGATCTATCAATCATTTGGATGCATAGACATGCTGAACTTGTGTATATATGAATCTTTTGAGTTGTTGATTGTGAATGTTGGCTATGAATATGAACGTGTCCTATGAACCTGAGTTTGATACAAATGTTTACATGTTCTGTTTTACTTGTGTGTGAACTTGTTGTTGGAAATATGCCCTAGAGGCAATAATAAAATGGTTATTATTATATTTCCTTGTTCATGATAATTGTCTATTGTTCATGCTATAATTGTGTTATCCGGAAATCGTAATACATGTGTGAATACATAGACCACAACATGTCCCTAGTGAGCCTCTAGTTGACTAGCTCGTTGATCAACAGATAGTCATGGTTTCCTGACTATGGACATTGGAAGTCATTGATAACGGGATCACATCATTAGGAGAATGATGTGATGGACAAGACCCAATCCTAAGCATAGCCCAAGATCGTGTAGTTCGTTTGCTAGAGCTTTTCCAAATGTCAAGTATCATTTCCTTAGACCATGAGATTGTGCAACTCCCGGATACCATAGGAGTGCTTTGGGTGTGCCAAACATCACAACGTAACTGGGTGGCTATAAAGGTGCACTACGGGTATCTCCGAAAGTGTCTGTTGGGTTGGCACGAATCGAGACTGGGATTTGTCACTCCGTATGACGGAGAGGTATCTCTGGGCCCACTCGGTAATGCATCATCATAATGAGCTCAATGTGACCAAGTGTTTGGTCACGGGATCATGCATTACGGTACGAGTAAAGTGACTTGCCGGTAACGAGATTGAACAAGGTATTGGGATACCGACGATCGAATCTCGGGCAAGTAACGTACCGACTGACAAAGGGAATTGTATACGGGATTGATTGAATCCTCGACATCGTGGTTCATCCGATGAGATCATCGTGGAACATGTGGGATCCAACATGGGTATCCAGATCATGCTGTTGGTTATTGACCGGAGAGTCGTCTCTGTCATGTCTGCATGTCTCCCGAACCCGTAGGGTCTACACACTTAAGGTTCGGTGACTCTAGGGTTGTAGAGATATTAGTATGCGGAAATCCGAAAGTTGTTCAGAGTCCCGGATGAGATCCCCGGACGTCACGAGGAGTTCCGGAATGGTCCGGAGGTGAAGAATTGTATATAGGAAGTCCAGTTTCAGCCACCGGGAAAGTTCCGGGGGTCACCGGTATTGTACCGGGACCACCGGAAGGGTCCCGGGGGTCCACCGGGTGGGGCCACCTATCCCGGAGGGCCCCATGGGCTGAAGTGGGAGGGGAACCAGCCCATGTTGGGCTGGTGCGCCCCCCTTGGGCCTCCCCCTGCGCCTAGGGTTGGAAACCCTAGGGGTGGGGGGGCGCCCCACTTGGCTTGGGGGCAAGCCACCCCCTTGGCCGCCGCCCCCCCCTTGGAGATTGGATCTCCTAGGGCTGGCACCCCCCAGGGGCCCTATATAAAGAGGGGGGAGGGAGGGCAGCCGCACCCAAGCCCCCGGCGCCTCCCTCTCCCTCCCGTGACACCTCTCCCTCTCGCTGAGCTTGGCGAAGCCCTGCCGAGATCCCCGCTGCTTCCACCACCACGCCGTCGTGCTGCTGGATCTCCATCAACCTCTCCCTCCCCCTTGCTGGATCAAGAAGGAGGAGACGTCTTCCCCAACCGTACATGTGTTGAACGCGGAGGTGCCGTCCGTTCGGCGCTCGGTCATCGGTGATTTGGATCACGACGAGTACGACTCCATCAACCCCGTTCACTTGAACGCTTCCGCTCGTGATCTACAAGGGTATGTAGATGCACTCTTTTCCCTCTCGTTGCTAGAAGAATCCATAGATTGTTCTTGGTGATGCGTAGAAATTTTTTAATTTCTGCAACGATCTCCAACAGTGGCATCATGAGCTAGGTCTATGCGTAGTTTCTATGCACGAGTAGAACACAAACTTGTTGTGGGCGTAGATGTTGTCAATTTTCTTGCCACTACTAGTCTTATCTTGTTTCGGCGGCATCGTGGGATGAAGCGGCCCGGACCGACCTTACACGTACGCTTACGTGAGACAGGTTCCACCGACTGACATGCACTAGTTGCATAAGGTGGCTAGCGGGTGTCTGTCTCTCCCACTTTAGTCGGATCGGATTCGATGAAAAGGGTCCTTATGAAGGGTAAATAGAAATTGGCATATCACGTTGTGGTTTTCGCGTAGGTAAGAAACGTTCTTGCTAAGAAACCTATAGCAGCCACGCAAAAACTTGCAACAACAATTAGAGGACATCTAACTTGTTTTTGCAGCATATGCCGTGTGATGTGATATGGCCAAAAGGATGTGATGAATGATATATGTGATGTATGAGATTGATCATGTTCTTGTAATAGGAATCACGACTTGCATGTCGATGAGCATGACAACCGGCAGGAGCCATAGGAGTTGTCTTAATTTATTTATGACCTGCGTGTCAACATATAACGTCATGTAAATTACTTTACTTTATTGCTAAACCGTTAGCCATAGTAGTAGAAGTAATAAATGACGAGACAACTTCATGAAGACACGATGATGGAGATCATGATGATGGAGATCATGGTGTCATGCCGGTGACGACGATGATCATGGCGCCCCGAAGATGGAGATCAAAAGGAGCAAAATGATATTGGCCATATCATGTCACTATTTGATTGCATGTGATGTTTATCATGTTTTACATCTTATTTGCTTAGAACGACGGTATCTTAAATAAGATGATCCCTCGTAATAATTTCAAGAAAGTGTTCCCCCTAACTATGCACCGTTGCGAAGGTTCATTGTTTCGAAGCACCACGTGATGATCGGGTGTGATAGATTCTAACGTTCGAATGCAACGGGTGTAAGCCAGATTTACACACGCAATACACTTAGGTTGACTTGACGAGCCTAGCATGTACAGACATGGCCTCGGAACACGGAAGACCGAAAGGTCGAGCATGAGTCGTATAGAAGATACGATCAACATGAAGATGTTCACCGATGTTGACTAGTCCGTCTCACGTGATGATCGGACACGGCCTAGTTGACTCGGATCATGTTTCACTTAGATGACTAGAGGGATGTCTATCTGAGTGGGAGTTCATTGAATAATTTGATTAGATGAACTTAATTATCATGAACTTAGTCTAAAATCTTTACAATATGTCTTGTAGATCAAATGGCCCACGCTAATGTTGCCCTGAACTTCAAAGCGTTCCTAGAGAAAACCAAGCTGAAAGATGATGGCAGCAACTATACGGACTGGGTCCGGAACCTGAGGATCATCCTCATAGCTGCCAAGAAAGATTATGTCCTAGAAGCAGCGCTAGGTGACGCACCCATCCCAGAGAACCAAGACGTTATGAACGCTTGGCAGCAGCGTGTTGATGATTACTCCCTCGTTCAGTGCGGCATGCTTTACAGCTTAGAACCGGGGCTCCAAAAGCGTTTTGAGCAACACGGAGCATATGAGATGTTCGAAGAGCTGAAAATGGTTTTCCAAGCTCATGCCCGGGTCGAGAGATATGAAGTCTCCGACAAGTTCTTCAGTTGTAAGATGGAGGAAAATAGTTCTGTCAGTGAGCACATACTCAAAATGTCTGGGTTACACAACCGCTTGACTTAGCTGGGAGTTAATCTCCCGGATGACGCGGTCATTGACAGAACCCTTCAGTCGCTTCCACCGAGCTACAAGATCTTTGTGATGAACTTCAATATGCAGGGGATGGAAAAGACCATTCCTGAGGTATATTCAATGCTGAAATCAGCGGAGGTGGAGATCAAAAAGGAACATCAAGTGTTGATGGTGAATAAAACCACTAAGTTCAAGAAAGGCAAGGGTAAGAAGAACTTCAAGAAGGACGGCAAGGGAGTTGCCACGCCCGGTAAACCAGTCGCCGGGAAGAAGCCAAAGAATGGACCCAAGCCTGAGACTGAGTGCTTTTATTGCAAGGGAAGTGGTCACTGGAAGCGGAACTGCCCCAAGTACTTAGCGGACAAGAAGGCCGGCAACACCAAAGGTATATGTGATATACATGTTATTGATGTGTACATTACCAGCACTCGTAGTAGCTCCTGGGTATTTGATACCGGTGCGGTTGCTCATATTTGTAACTCAAAGCAGGAGCTGCGGAATAAACGGAGACTGGCAAAGGACGAGGTGACGATGCGCGTCGGGAATGGTTCCAAGGTCGATGTGATCGCCGTCGGCACGCTACCTCTACATTTACCTACGGGATTAGTTTTAAACCTCAATAATTGTTATTTAGTGCTAGCTTTGAGCATGAACATTGTATCAGGATCTCGTTTAATTTGAGATGGCTACTCATTTAAATCCGAGAATAATGGTTGTTCTATTTATATGAGAGATATGTTTTATGGTCATGCCCCGCTGGTTAATGGTTTATTCTTAATGAATCTCGAATGTAGTGTTACACATATTCATAGTGTGAGTACCAAAAGATGTAAGGTTGATAATGATAGTCCCACATACTTGTGGCACTGCCGTCTTGGTCACATTGGTGTCAAGCGCATGAAGAAGCTCCATGCTGATGGACTTTTAGAGTCTCTTGATTACGAATCATTTGACATGTGCGAACCATGCCTCATGGGTAAGATGACCAAGACTCCGTTCTCCGGAACAATGGAGCGAGCAACCAACTTATTGGAAATCATACATACTGATGTGTGCGGTCCAATGAGTGTTGAGGCTCGCGGTGGCTGTCGTTATGTTCTCACTCTCACTGATGACTTGAGTAGATATTGGTATGTCTACCTAATGAAACACAAGTCTGAGACCTTTGAAAAGTTCAAGGAATTTCAGAGTGAGGTTGAGAATCAACATGACAGGAAAATAAAATTCTTACGATCAGATCGTGGAGGGGAATATTTGAGTCACGAATTTGGCACACACTTAAGGAAATGTGGAATAGTTTCACAACTCACACCGCCTGGAACACCTCAGCGAAATGGTGTGTCCGAACGTCGTAATCGCACTCTATTGGATATGGTGCGATCTATGATGTCTCTTACCGATCTACCGCTCTCATTTTGGGGCTATGCTTTAGAGACTGTCGCATTCACTTTAAATAGGGCTTCGTCAAAATCCGTTGAGACGACACCGTATGAATTATGGTTTGGGAAGAAACCTAAGCTGTCATTTCTAAAAGTTTGGGGATGCGATGCTTATGTCAAGAAACTTCAACCTGAAAAGCTCGAACCCAAGTCGGAAAAATGCGTCTTCATAGGATACCCTAAGGAAACCATTGGGTATACCTTCTACCTCAGATCCGAAGGCAAGATCTTTGTTGCCAAGAACGGGTCCTTTCTGGAAAAAGAGTTTCTCTCGAAAGAAGTAAGTGGGAGGAAAGTGAAACTTGATGAAGTACTACCTCTTGAACCGGAAAGTAGCGCAGCTCAGGAAGATGTTCCTGTGGTGCTTGCACTGACTAGAGAGGAAGCTAATGATGATGATCAAGGTACTTCAGATCAAGTTACTACTGAACTTCGTAGGTCCACGAGGACACGTTCCACAGCAGAGTGGTATGGCAACCCTGTCCTGGAAATCATGTTGTTAGACAACGGTGAACCTTCAAACTGTGAAGAAGCAATGGCGGGCCCAGATTCCGACAAATGGCTAGAAGCCATGAAATCCGAGATAGGATCCATGCATGAAAACGAAGTATGGACTTTGACTGACTTGCCCGATGATCGGCGAGCCATAGAAAATAAATGGATCTTTAAGAAGAAGACAGACGCGGATGGTAATGTGACCATCTGTAAGGCTTGACTTGTCGCTAAGGGTTATCGACAAGTTCAAGGGGTTGACTACGATGAGACTTTCTCACCCGTAGTGAAGCTGAAGTCCGTCCGAATCATGTTAGCAATTGCCGCATTCTATGATTATGAGATATGGCAAATGGACGTCAAAACGGCATTCCTTAATGGCTTTCTTAAGGAAGAATTGTATATGATGCAGCCGGAAGGTTTTGTCGATCCTAAGAATGCTAACAAGGTATGCAAGCTCCAGCGCTCCATCTATGGGCTGGTGCAAGCATCTCGGAGTTGGAACATTCGATTTGATGAGATGATCAAAGCGTTTGGGTTTACACAGACTTATGGCGAAGCATGTGTTTACAAGAAAGTGAGTGGGAGCTCTGTAGCATTTCTCATATTATATGTGGATGACATACTGTTGATGGGAAATGATATAGAATTCTTGGGAAGCATAAAGGCCTACTTGAACAAGTGTTTTTCAATGAAGGACCTTGGAGAAGCTGCTTATATATTAGGCATCAAGAACTATAGAGATAGATCAAGACGCCTCATTGGTCTTTCACAAAGTACGTACCTTGACAAGATATTGAAGAAGTTCAATATGGATCAGTCCAAGAAGGGGTTCTTGCCTGTATTGCAAGGTGTGCAATTGAGCACGGCTCAATGCCCGACCACGGCAGAAGATAGAGAAAAGATGAGTGTCGTCCCCTATGCCTCGGCCATAGGGTCTATTATGTATGCCATGCTGTGTACCAGACCTGGTGTAAACCTTGCTGTAAGTTTGGTAGGAAGGTACCAAAGTAATCCCGGCATGGAACACTGGACAGCGGTCAAGAATATCCTGAAGTACCTGAAGAGGACTAAGGATATGTTTCTCGTTTATGGAGGTGACGAAGAGCTCGTCGTAAAGGGTTACGTCGATGCTAACTTCGACACAGATCTGGATGACTCTAAGTCACAAACCGGATACGTGTATATTTTGAATGGTGGGGAGTAAGCTGGTGCAGTTGCAAGCAAAGCGTTGTGGCGGGATCTACATGTGAAGCGGAATACATGGCGGCCTCAGAGGCAGCACAAGAAGCAATCTGGGTGAAGGAGTTCATTACCGACCTAGGAGTTATTCCCAATGTGTCGGGCCCGATGACTCTTCTGTGACAACACTGGAGCTATTGCCCTTGCCAAGGAGCCCAGGTTTCACAGGAAGACCAGGCATATCAAGCGTCGCTTCAACTCCATTCGTGAAAATGTTCAAAATGGAGACATAGATATTTGTAAAGTACATACGGACCTGAATGTAGCAGATCCGTTGACTAAACCTCTCCCTAGAGCAAAACATGATCAACACCAGAACTCTATGGGTGTTCGATTCATCACAATGTAACTAGATTATTGACTCTAGTGCAAGTGGGAGACTGTTGGAAATATGCCCTAGAGGCAATAATAAAATGGTTATTATTATATTTCCTTGTTCATGATAATTGTCTATTGTTCATGCTATAATTGTGTTATCCGGAAATTGTAATACATGTGTGAATATATAGACCACAACATGTCCCTAGTGAGCCTCTAGTTGACTAGCTCGTTGATCAACAGATAGTCATGGTTTCCTGACTATGGACATTGGAAGTCATTGATAACGGGATCACATCATTAGGAGAATGATGTGATGGAAAAGACCCAATCCTAAGCATAGCGCAAGATCGTGTAGTTCATTTGCTGGAGCTTTTCCAAATGTCAAGTATCATTTCCATAGACCATGAGATTGTGCAACTCCCGGATACCATAGGAGTGCTTTGGGTGTGCCAAACGTCACAACGTAACTGGGTGGCTATAAAGGTGCACTATGGGTATCTCCGAAAGTGTCTGTTGGGTTGGCACGAATCGAGACTGGGATTTGTCACTCCGTATGACGGAGAGGTATCTCTGGGCCCACTCGGTAATGCATCATCATAATGAGCTCAATGTGACCAAGTTTTTGGTCACGGGATCATGCATTATGGTACGAGTAAAGTGACTTGCCGGTAACGAGATTGAACAAGGTATTGGGATACCGACGATCGAATCTCGGGCAAGTAACGTACCGATTGACAAAGGGAATTGTATACGGGATTGATTGAATCCTCGACATCGTGGTTCATCTGATGAGATCATCGTGGAACATGTGGTAGCCAACATGGGTATCCAGATCCCGCTGTTGGTTATTGACCGGAGAGTCGTCTCGGTCATGTCTGCATGTCTCCCGAACCCGTAGGGTCTACACACTTAAGGTTCGGTGACGCTAGGGTTGTAGAGATATTAGTATGCGGAAATCCGAAAGTTGTTCGGAGTCCCGGATGAGATCCCCGGACGTCACGAGGAGTTCCGGAATGGTCCGGAGGTGAAGAATTGTATATAGGAAGTCCAGTTTCGGCCACCGGGAAAGTTTTGGGGGTCACCGGTATTGTACCGGGACCACCGGAAGGGTCCCGGGGGGTCCACCAGGTGGGGCCACCTATCCCGGAGGGCCCCATGGGCTGAAGTGGGAGGGGAACCAGCCCCTATTGGGGTGGTGCGCCCCCCTTGGGCCTCCCCCTGCGCCTAGGGTTGGAAACCCTAGGGGTGGGGGGCGCCCCACTTGGCTTGGGGGGCAAGCCACCCCCTTGGCCGCCGCCCCCCTTGGAGATTGGATCTCCTAGGGCTGGCGCCCCCCCAGGGGCCCTATATAAAGAGGGGGGAGGGAGGGCAGCCGCACCCAAGCCCCTGGCGCGTCCCTCTCCCTCCCGTGACACCTCTCCCTCTCGCTGAGCTTGGCGAAGCCCTGCCGAGATCCCCGCTGCTTCCACCACCACGCCGTCGTGCTGCTGGATCTCCATCAACCTCTCCCTCCCCCTTGCTGGATCAAGAAGGAGGAGACGTCTTCCCCAACCGTACGTGTGTTGAACGCGGAGGTGCCGTCCGTTCGGCGCTCGGTCATTGGTGATTTGGATCACGACGAGTACGACTCCATCAACCCCGTTCACTTGAACGCTTCCGCTCGTGATCTACAAGGGTATGTAGATGCACTCTTTTCCCTCTCGTTGCTAGAAGACTCCATAGATTGTTCTTGGTGATGCGTAGAATTTTTTTAATTTCTGCAACAATCTCCAACACTTGTTAGTATGTCTACTGTGGGATTTGTGACGTGTGGGTGTCAACGGCACACCTTCTTCCCGAGAAGAATTGCACCTGCTTTGTTAGGGTAGCAAAGGCGCATCAGCTCTTTTTAATATTTTTGCTCTGTCTTCCCCCCTCCCCCGCTCAACCCCTGCCGTAATGTTTTCGGCCTCAAATCAAGCATAGTACTGCGTTGTTTTTGGGGCTTGATGAAAAATCAAGTGTTGGTTTCTGTAGGTTGGCCCGCCCAGCAAATTGGCTGCTGGTCCACCACGGACTGGGAGGCTAAAAATACAAGTTGTATGGTGCAGAGGCAAGTAAAAAACGCCGTCGAGAGCCATCCACTGAAGAAAAAAATCGCGTCTGATGTGCTTCTTCAGTCGCGCCGCCGGCCCCCTGTTTAATCCAGTTCGCTCCGGGATCTAGCTGGTATCATTTTTTCCAGAGGGCGAATAAGTATCAGCTAGGCCTAGGTATGCGTAGCCCACGACATACGGAGACAATGGTTTCAACTTATTTTTTGAGGTCCATACCGGCCTATGGGCCTCCCAGCGTAGGTTTTACTTTCTCTTAAAGATCGGCAGCCCAATGTATTTTCTTAATAAAACGCAGATCTCTGTTCTATTTATCTATATATAAGAATACTAATGTTGTGTCCAATTTATGTTTTCCCTTCTAACCAGATTATATATATTTATATAATTACTATTATCGTATATTTTATAGAGACTTATATATACATTATAAAAACATCCCACGTGTTATTAACTTATAAAAGTAAATGTTTAACAGAAGTTGGCAAAGAAAATCTTGGTTGTTTTTGACTCACTAGTAGGAAAATCCTGGTGATTGCGTACAAAAGCTTGCAAAGATTTTAAGGACCAATGTAATAATAACGCGCTCATTTTTATTTTGAGCAATAACTCACTAATTTGTTAATTTTATATATATATAATGTGTCACAACGGTTTATTTTTTGATATTAATTGCTCCTTCTAACCTAACATTATACTGTATATAAAACGAGCCCAGCTAATTCGTGTATTTCAAGAAAGTGCAAATGGGCTGGGATTTCTTAGAAAATATTAAATGGGCCGCATTGACGCGAAATTATTTGTTCACCCAGCCCAGCAAATGGACTGTACATTCTAGAAAACATGGGTTAAATATATGCCACATTTTCGCAGGCTGACATGTGGGCCAATAGGTCGAAGCCTACGAAGGGCGTTGTCAACTTGGTCAACAAATGATTATAACATCCACAGCCATTGGATTTATATCCAACGGCTGGCATGCACCTTCAATCTCTCGTCTTCTTCCTTCAGCGTCGCCGGGACCGCCTGGTCCGGCCTCCGGCGGCTAGCTGCTCTGCTTAGCACGCATCGCTGCGAAGCACTACCCCACCGCTGGCCAGGCTATCCCTCCACACCTCCTGTTATTCTCCATCGACTGCACGCCCACGCCGCACCAGAACCACTTATAACCCTTGTACTCCTCTCAATCTGCGACTCCACTGCCGCGTCTTCCCATCTTCGGGTCGCCCCGTCCGGGGCCTCACCGTCGTCCACTGCCTCGCTATGCTCGGCGCGGCGTGGTCAACAAACGAGAGTCATCGGAAGAGGACTGTACGTGGAGAGCCTGACGGCTGGGACCCACGAGGTCCATGGTTGCACGCAAGGAAAGTTCCTCCTTATTAAGTTGAAAAAAATGTTTCCTTCCCCTGACAGCTAGGACCCATCGGCTATATCTTCGCACGGAAGGAAGTGCCTCCTTGTTATGCGAAAAAAACTATTCATCTCATTGATTGCTGGGACCCGTCAGATTTGGTGGCTGACTTGTGGGCCTACTAAGCGGATGTGTACGCAGGGCTTTGTCAACTTAATCAACAAATGATTCTAGCAGCTGGACCGTTGGATGTTAATCCAACAGTCGTGCTCCTTCTTCAACCTCTATTCTTGCTCCTGTCTCCCGTGGGCAGCAGTGCTGCCGCGCACCCGAACCAGTCAAGTTTCCCACTCCTCTCCATCTGTGACTCCACTACCGTATCTTCCCCATCTTCGGGTCGTTCCAGTCTGGGGCCTCGCCGTCATCCACCGGCCTTGGTGCACTCGGCACGGTGTGGTCAACATGGTCAACAAACGAGAGTCATCAGAAGATGACTGTACGTGAGAGGCTGACAGTGGGGATGCACCACGCCCATGGAGGCATGCATGCAACTGCATCCTTTTTACCCTAAAAATAATGTTTTCTCCCACTGACTGCTGGGACCCACCAGCTACATCTTTGCACGCAAGGAAGTGCGTCCATATTACGGGCACAAATAAATTATTTGCCCCCTGACTGCTGGGACCCACCAGCTACATCTTCGCACGCAAGGAAGTGCCTGACAGTCGGGACCCACCCGGTCGAAGCGTACATAGCGTTGTCATTCTGGTCACAGATGTGTACGTACATACTGGTCGATCGGTCTATCTGCAGGCTGCAGCGATGACCCGTGGCCATGTAAGGAAGGGCACATGTGGTAGTAGAGGCACGCACGTGTCGTAGTAGAGGCGCGCATGTAGCATGTACATGTACGTACAGCGGCCAGGGTGCAAGAAAGTAAATACGGCCACGTACGTACATACGGGCGGGGTCTCGAATGCCTACTCACGCATACGTATGGCCAGGGCTCATGTACATGGCCGTGGCTGGGTCGGAACGGAGAAACTGCGTCGTCGTTGTGTTCATGGGGAGGCAACGGAATGCGCCGTGTACATCGGGAGGCAACGGAACGCGTGCTGTTCATCGGGAGCCAACCGGCTTGGACGGAACAGCCGATGGAAACGAGGCCTGGCGTACCGCAGAACGGAGGAAACGGCCTTGTGTTCGACCGTCAACGGTCGAAACAGGATCCTGTTCATCGGGAGGGGTCTGGCGTACCGCAAAATGGAAGAAACGGACCTCCTACGGTCCAAACGGGGTCCTGTTGATCGGGAGGGGTGTGGCGTACCGCAAAACAGAGGAAACAGACTTGTGTTGGAGAGCTACGGTCGAAATGGGGGTCCTATTCATCGGGAGGGGTGTGGCGTACCGCAAAACGGGACTCCACGAGATACTGTTCATCTCCACCATCGACTACCTCCACGGGCTACTGTTCGTCCACCGTCGACTGCCTCCACGGGCTCCTGTTCATCCACCGTCGACCTCCTCCAGCCTCCACCTGTGACTATTCATCCACGGGCTCCTGTTCATCCAGCCTCCACCGCGCGCTCCTACACCGGCTATTGTTCAACCAGCCTTCTCCACGGGGTCCTGTTCAACCACCCCTCCACGGGCTACTATTCATCCAGCTCTCCACCAGCTACTATTCAACAGCCCTCCACCGGCTACTATTCAACCAGCCCTCCACGGGGTCATGTTCATCCAGCCCTCCACGGGGTCCTGTTCATCCACAGGCTCGATCGATCGGGGTCCTGTTCATCCAGCGGCAACAGCCTCTACTACCACTGGGTCCTGTTCATCCAACCCCCCACCGGGAACTGTTCATCCAA
>NC_057802.1:129427441-129432723 GCF_018294505.1 Triticum aestivum
ATGCTCACTATTCATCCAGAGGCAGCATCGATCGTCTTTAGTTAGCAGCAGTAGCGAAGGAATCACTCGGGTTCAGTTAACAGCAAGGGATCGATCGATCACTCGGGTTCAGTAACGCGTAGCTTGCAGTGCAATCGCTCGGGTTCAGTTAGAGCGCAACGCCTCGCACACACGCACGTACGTACGAGATAAATGTGCATCGCTCGGCCCCCGACCACCCATCGTAACCGGGAACTCCCCCGATATTTTCCTCGCCCTCGCTTCTACCACGGTTTTCTGCGTCATGGATGGCCCAAAGAATGTCATGCAGTTACGTCTCCGGCCCGCCCAGGACAAAAAGCCAATTTTCTGTCAAGATTTTTTGTCATAGAAGTAGGAGCCCACCACATCTATGATGATACCGGGTTTTGTCACAATTATCGTCATAGAAGTGTCATAAGCATGACAAAAAAAACGTTCGGCCCAAAATGTCGTGGATGTGTCTTTTTTTGTAGTGATGCTATGATTACATTTGTATGTGTTTGATATGCTAAAGATTATTGTATAAAGCCTGTTCAAATACAAAACAAATATGTAGAAAAAATAGAAACTAATAAAACTAGCAGTGGCGAGGGGAATAAAGTTAGCAGTAGCGCTCTCTTACCAGTAGCGCGTCCTAGTCAGCAGCGTGTTGCACTAAAGCTCGCTGCTGCTAGCCATGTATAGCAGTAGCGTTGGACGACACGCGCTACTGCTACATGTTAGCTGTAGCGCCTTATCAGTAGCGCGGCACCCCGCGCTACTGCTAGACTTTTCCCTAGTAGTGATGTACCAGTACTAGTTACTACTGTAGTTTTTACAGCAAATTACCAGTACATTAGCCTAGACTCAATGGAAAAATTCCTATCCTATGCATCAAATGGCATCTCTTTCTCTATAGGAATTGAGATGCATGTCATCTCATTCCTATGATTTTCATATTCCTATAAAATTCATATCCTATGAACCAAAGGAGGCCTCTGTTGGAGTACAGTACTACTGTAGCTAGCAGTACTGCTGGTACAGTAGTTTTCTTGAAGAAGCAGAATATAACGAAGTCATGGTGGTTCCTACTACGTCCGAGGAACTTCACAGTGGGAAAGGTTGGGCCTGTGATTTGACGGCTCATTAGTCATTATTACTGCGGCACGGCGACCGGGGTGACTCTCCCTTGGAGTTCTACGTGCATGGCAAGTGGACCAGGATGGTCGACATCCCACATGTCGGCGAACGGAAGTATTCTTTCCGATATCGAGGAGCAAGGAAACCGCATGGTATAGTATCACTGCTGATTTATATTAATTTTTTATTTTTAATGAATGCTAGCGTTTCAACTCTTACGACGAAGGAGTGCCAAACACGGCACGTGCTGGATGTCCCACACGTTAGCGAAAGGAGTGGGACATGAACAGCGTGGTAGAGCATCTCCACTTCTTCCACTTCTCAGTCGGAGACCACACGTAGTAGTACTAGTGGTATGAATGATACAAAGTGCGACCCGGAGCGAAAGACACGTCTAGTTGGAAGGTCTCGGGGCATACACGTAAACAAATATAAAACCTAATATGTGCCTCCAATTAATATAGTAGTAGTAGAGTACTTAGGCACGTACATCATAACATCCACGTACAACATTTAGTGGTAGTAAGAGACAGATGCATATATGCCACGCATGTTCATACTATTTGTGCCTTTCTACTTCATGTACTGCGCTACATTACTCAGGTTCGTACGTCCACTCCTGGGTACATGTCCATCTCATAGTTCCAGTCCCACTGTTCTTCATAGATGGAACGATCCATAACTGTGGGCAACGGGAGTCCATATCATCGCAGCTAGTGTGGCTCCCCATGATGGAGACTCATCCAAACAATGGCCAGCCTCGATGCGGAGCAGTTGCATGCACCGAGAAGCGGTGCCCTCTCGGCCGTCGTGCTGCTTCAAAGCCGGTGCCAGTGAGAGGTCGCCTCCGCTCTGGCCGGGCATTAATGCGGCACTGACGCTCTGGGTGACGCTGACCATTTCACGTGGGAATTGCGTGCCGGCAAGGGAGGGGGTTGGGTCGGCCAGGACGGTTAGACGCGAGCAAGATGGTGGCATTGGTTTTGAACCGTTTTAGGTGTAGTACTGGTAGTTTGCAGAACTACTCAATTATTGCACTCAGTTTCCTAAGAAATCATGGTAAAAACGTTACTCCACATCCCGCTTCCCTTCTCCTTCATCGTCCATCGACCGCGCACGTCCGCGGGAAGCGACCGGTCAACCCTTATATAGGAGTGCTAGCACAAAAAGATGCATGCATGACCATTAAAATTTCCTTTCTCTTATCTCTATGAAATAAATGTGGCATGAAACTCAAAGCCCTTTAAGTCTGAGTATAATGGAAATCGCCGTCCTCCTCCGGCTCCGCTTCGCCCGCGTCGTCGTCCTCCTGTTCCGGCTCCGCATCGTCGTTGTCCTCCTCCGGCTCTGCGTGTTGCTCCGCCTCCAACGCCTCCTTGTCCGGCTCCGGCTAGTCCGGATTCCAGAGGCAGGGCGGCTGCGATACGGGTTTTGCGCCGCCTCTAGATTAAACCGCCGCTCCGGCGGGAGTATGGCGTATGTCGTTACCTTCGGCCGGGCCATGGCTATTGGGCGACGGCGACCAGAGAAGAGGTGGCGGGAGGGGAATGAATGCAGCTACTGTTTGGGTTCGCCGTCCGGCTTAAATAAATGCGCACCATCACGTGTACCCGCGGGTGCACAAATTGGAAGGTCTGCTTAAGGGGGCGTCATGTAACTGGTGTGTGTGTGAGAGATTCTGAGAGACATAGTACGTGTGTGTGACTCTACTCTTCGGACATGTACTCAACCTTTTGCATCGGGATATAAGTATAATGGTATTACTCTTTAGCTAGTGATTTACGTGGCCATGTTAACATGGTTGTGTAAAAAAATGTCACTTCCTGCTCATGATTTGCGTTATATAATTATGAGAAGTTTGCTAACTACTAAAGTAAAGTGGAATTTGTCCATGTTATACAAGTAAATTAAGGTGATTGTTTATCATACAGGTAAGGTTGGACGAAGGGTGGTAGGAACAAATGCTCCGCCTAGAGCATGCGTGTGTGAGATGGAGTCTTAGTGTGTGTGTGTGTGTGTGGGTGCGTGGGTGGGTGGGTGCGTGCATGTGTGTGTGTGACGCGGAGTCTTCGGTGGTGAAAGTAATTTAAGTGTGTGTGGCTTCATCGTAGAAAGGTGATGTGTATGGCAGAGGCCACCAACGAGGGGGTGCGAGAGAGAAAAGGCCTGTAGAGAGGGAAGAGAAGGCGTGTGCGCATGAGAGGAGTCAACATCGAGAGAACATGTTTGTTCGAGAGACACCGATGAGACTACTATATATCGATGGTGCATGTAGGCAGGAATTAAACGAAGGGATGGTCATATTGGTTTTGGGGATATAGGGGAAGAGTGAGAGATGGGGTAGCTAGAAGGAGATTGTTAAGTGTGAGTGTGTGTTTTACCCATCCAGGCGGAAGTTATGTGCACACAAGAAGAGAACGATTCGATGTGGGGTTAGGGCTGAGGGTAATTAACTATGTATGGAGACATAGGAGACCTTGAACGTGCATGTGCGAGAGGTATACATGTATACGTGGGATGTGTGTGTGTGTGTGTGCGTGCGCGCATGATCGAGATAAAAGAAAGAAGACATAAGTTATAAGATCAACGGCATGGGAAGCAAGAGTGAGGGCGGGAAAGAAGGTTGATGGAGAAACAGATAAATAGAAAGATAAAGATGCTAGATAGTGTGTGTATGTGTTAGAGATAAGAGTCGAGTAGAGGATCAGAAGGATGAGTTATGTGTGTGAATGTGAGAGAGATAGAGAGAGGGTGCATGTGAGTCACATACAAACAAATATCACAGAGAAATGAGATCCCGAGAGACGGAGTTTTGTGTCTGCGAGAGAGAAAGATATTTCACAATGAGAGTGATAGCTAGAGAGACATATCAGGGAACGCGAGATATCTCTAGGGAGAGAGAGTGTGTGTGAGCGACATACAAGAGAATGGTGGAGAGATATGAGACCCTGGGAGACAGAGTTTGTGTTTGTGTGTGAGAAAGAGATATTTAAGAGGAAGAGTCGTAGCTTCTCATACCTAAGGAGCGCAAGACATCTCTGTGTGAGAGGGGGTGTGCGAGTGGCACACAGGGGGATAGTAGAGAGAATGAGACCCCGGGAGACGAAGTTTGTGTTCATGTGAGAGAAAGAGATTTCACATAGAGAATCATAGTTAGAGACACATAGCAGGGAGCGAGATATACTTAGAGAGAGATAGAGTGATGAAGGTCGAGGGAGAGAGTACGGTCAGTGTGTTACGAAGATAAAAGATCATTGTTGACATACAGGTAGCACGAGAGATACCCGAGAGATGATGAACGCATATAGGTCTAGAGAGACACTCCTATATAAGCATGAGTGATAGCTATATGAGACGAATATCTGGATTAAAGGGGATTCAAATATTTAAACAAGAGATCACGACATCGATAATATCATAACGAAAATTGGTGTATCAAACATGCATATTCATTTGAATTGGGGACACGTCTAATGTTATAAAGTTTATCAATATTAGTGATCCATAGATTCTTTAATTAGAGACAATGCATGGTTTATATGCAATTAATGTCTAAACGGGATTACCCTATATGTTGTGTGTGTGAAACACATTATACATGTTTGAGAAGTAAAAAAACCACATGAAACACACATTAATTGGAGACAGTTAGGACTACAAAAAAGACACATCCGTGACATTTTGGGCCAAACGAAAAAAAAATCTGTCATACATATGACACTTCTATGACGATAATTGTGACAAAACCCGGTATCATCATAGATCTGGTGGGCTCCTACTTCTATGACAAAAAATCATGACAGAAAATGGGCTTTTCATCCTGGGCGGGCCGGAGACGCAGCTGCATGACATTCTTTGGGCCGTCCATGACGGAAAAAACCGTGGTAGAAGCGAGGGGGAGGAAAATTTCGGGGAGTTCCCGGTTACGGTGGGAGGTCGGGGGCCGAGCGATGCGCGTTTCTCTCCTACACGTACGCGCGTGTGTGCGAGGCGTTGGCTCTAACTGAACCCGAGCGAGGCGTTGGGCTCTAACTGAACCTGAGCGATTGCACTGCAGGCTACGCGTTACTGAACCCGAGCGATCCATCGTTGGCTGTTAACTGAACCCGATCGAGCGATTCCTTTGCTACTGCTGCTAACTG